>NC_057938.1:54227044-54472044 GCF_018555375.3 Anguilla rostrata | reverse complement strand
CTGGCGTCGGGATTCACCCGATACTCCGGGGGGGGCGAGCACCACAAAGTCCCCCTTTATGCCCCGGCATAATCACTGAGTCAGCCCAAGACGATTCAGAGAGGGGCGGACAGCGGGGGGTTTTTTAATACCCGGACTGTGTGAGAGAGTGTGATGGCCAGGCCACCCCGGCGGCTGCTTCTTCTTCTTCGGGCTGAATGGCGCTTTTTTTTTGTCGCCGCCGGCAACGGCAGACGCAAGGCGGGCACCGAGACCCTCCGTCCCGGAGCGGGCGGGCGGGCGCGTTTGGGCCAGACGGCGGGTTTCCCCGAACGTAACCGTGAGCCGGGAGCTCGGGCCCGGGACGGCCACGGCCAGCATCGCTATGGTTACCGAATTCCGCATGTTAAAAAGGAAGGGGGGGAAAAATCCCAGAAAAAAAATATATAAAGGGAGCATTCACTCCCCCCACCCCCCCCCCCGGGGCCACAGATGCTGCAGCTGCCACACTCAGATCGAGCGATTTCTTTCCTTTCAGGCTATCAGGGCGAGCTGATCTTTCCAGCATTCATCAAACAGCTTCGCAAAAACCAAAGCCCAGACCTGCTGCTGCTGCTGCTGCAAAAAAAAAATTATTTTATTAATTATTGCAGGTTGCAGGTTTGAGTCCAGGGGGCCAGATCCACCCAGCTCCATAGTAGGTCCCAGTCCAGCGCTACTGCGGAGTTTGCCAGTGTTTGACTCCAGGGGGGCCACTGCCATTGTAGCCTTGAGCAAAAGCTACTTAACCTGAATTACTTCCGTAAAATAAACCAACTGTATCAATGTGGCGTATGTAATGTAAGCAGTGCAAGGTGCTCTGTTTACAAGCTCAGCGAAACGCAATGCAATGCAGTGGGAGTGAATGGAGGAGAAAGGTAAGTGCTTCTCTCGCGGGGCCAGGCTCCAGACCAGGTGGGAAAGGTGTCGAGGCTTGCACGGGCGTTTCGTTTCTGTAAAGCGCTCAGCGTTAAGAGCGGGGGCCTGACCCACTTTCCGCACGTTTCCCAGCGACGCTCAGACAGACGCACAGCGAGCAGACGCCACGGAGGAGCCGGAAAGGAGCGCCGGTCTCACTGAGACTGCACGTGAGGTCACGTGTCCCCACAATGCAGGTGTGTATGACAGGTACACACACACACACACACATAGACACACACACGTATGCATAGACGCACACATACACCTTCCCTTCCCCTGCAATACACGACAGTGTCAGTCTCCCAAACTGATTCCTGTACTGTTTAACAGCATCTCTACATTGTAGCTATAAAAGATAAAAAAGTTTTTGATTCCTTTTCAAATTGTCTTAATAACTTATATACTGATACCCATTTTCCCAACCCTGAAATCTGTTAGAAGCAGCACACTCTGGTATAAACAGATGAAATGAGTCATTAAGTACACGTGCTTCCACCAACGTACATGTACATGTCAAATCAGCGGATGCCGAAGGACAAATCCACCCCCCTTCCTGTACCGGTCTCATGCGGTCCAGATGTCTACACTTCCTGACCAGCTCCCTGATCTTCCAGCTGTTTAAATGACAGATATCCTCTAAGCATACACGGAGAACGCATATCCACCAATCAGGGCACAGACCTGCCCCCCATAAAGCCCCGCCCCCAACCGCACCGACAGGCCCCGTTTACACCTGACTCATATCTGTTTTTACATCCATCAGATGGGTTTTTCCCCACATGGGAGCGTTTTGGCTACCGGTTTGATTGGGGCCCTATCGCTCAATCACCAGGAAGCCAGAGCTTCCAGTGAAGCGTATCTGTACTGCTTCTCTCGCCTCAGTGGATTTTAGGAGAATTATTGACTGGCCTTTACATTACCAGAGAGTAAACGGGCTTGGGGAAATGACAAACAAAAAAGAAAAACAAACAAAAGAGGTCTGGCTGGGTGTCTGGGTGCAGACAAAAGGGGGCATTGAAAATCACACAAAACAAAAGCCAAAACAGGAGAAGAAGAAAGAGGCCACGCACACAGCCACAGATGGAGGACAGAGGAGCCAATCAGAGGCCATTGTGCGGATTCACAGGTGATGATGGGAAACGGTGTCTCTGTGTACATCACACCGCGCCTGAGCTGAGCAGAGCAAATACACCCCCGCCCGGTGTGGAACACACCCTGTGAAATGACTAACAGACACACACGCACACACACACGCACGCACGCACGCACACGAACACAACACAACAACACACTCACTACCACAACACAACACACACGACACAGGCACACACCACAACACACAGCACACAACACACAACTCACACAAAAACACACAAAGGCACAGTACAAACAACTTACACACATACTACACACACACACACACAAACAGGGCACCCTGTCCCACACACACACAAACACACACACACACACACAATCTCTGAAGTCTCCAGCCCTGGTGTCTGCATTCATCCAATCTTATTTAAACTGAAATAAAACAACAAAGAGAACCAACAGTCAAAACAACACAGAGAGACAGATTCCAGTAATTCCTGAAGCATCTCCACGGAAACGAGTGGTTTGGCACAGAGGCCAAAAGATCCACACGGTGTCCTGTTCTTCACCGACAAGCAAAACGTTTCACAGCCGCCTGAAATCGCGCTTCAACACATGAAACATTTCAGGAAAAAGCTGAAAACTTTAAGAGCGGTTAACTGCCGTGGTTACAGAACTGCGGCGGTAAGTCTTGCTCTCCGGGACGCGCGGCTTGGTGGTAGGCACACGCGACGCGGCGAGTTCCAACGCCGCTTTTCGAACATCAAAAGAAACGGGAATCCGTGGAAAACCGACTGAGGAAACGCAAGACGTGACAAAGGCGGAGCAGGGGCGGGGGGGTTTAACTCGCCTGAGATTATTGTTAAACCTGATCCCTTTAATGATCCCCCTGTAATGAGCGAAAGCCTCTGTATTTAACAGTTTCTACAGTGGCATTATGCGCTGGGCGGCAGTGTAGTGTAACGGGTAAGGAGCTGGTCTTGTAGCCCAAAGGTCGCAGGTTCGATTCCTGGGTAAGGACACTGTCGCTGGACCCTTGAGCGTGACACTTAACCTGCATCGCTTCAGTACATATCCAGCTGTGTAAATGGATGGCAGTGTCCTGCTTCTCCATCAGAGAGAGTCTGGTACAGCCATAACACAGGCTCAATGAGTGTGGGTAGGTGATTGATCTCGCAGCGATAAACACTTCCACAGAAGCCACGCCTACCGTCTGTGCAGCAATATGCGAGATCGAAATCTTTCGAAAGGTTTCATCTCAGTGAAGTCACGCATCAAAAAAAAAACTGAAGGTTTCATGTATTAAATGTTCAAGGGTGAGTCACATGTTTAGACAAAATAATCTGAAAATAAGTCTGTGTGAAAGTAAGATATTGACGCAAACAAAATGCCTCAGATACTTTTAATTGCTATTCTGTGACCTCCACTAAAGACAGACAAAAGAAAAAACTTAAAAACAGGCGTGTTTGTCTGGTTGTCAGTGTGTCTGGTTGTTCAAATGAATGACTCCCATGAGAAAAGACGGCCTAAAAACAAAAAACCAGAACAGACTCCAACACAATGTGTAGTCTGTGCTACGAAAACAATGTTGACGGCCCAGAGAAACTACACTACCCAGAATGCTGTACTGTAAATTAAATTGTCAGTACAAACATCATCTTGAGCGGAAATCTCTGGACATTCTGGTGGAAATTTTACCTGAGCCGAGCGAAGCCGGAGCGTCCGCTGGGCTTAAGGGCGCTTCCCCACACAGGTAAGGGTCACCTGCTGCCCCACAGAGCCCAGCAACAGCAGCAGCTGCGCGATCCATAGAACCAGATGAGTCAGCGCTGGTCTATCAAAGGCCAATAAAACACAATGGAGCGCTGCCCTCAAACCTGCTCCGCAAGTTTCACACTGCTTCTGTCCGGTCTTTATCAGCCAGCAGAGCAGGGGAGGGAGGGAGAGAGAGAGAGAGAGAGAGAAAGGGAAACAAAGAGGGAGAGAGAGAAAGAAGGAGAGAAAGAAAGAGGGAGAGAGAGGGAGGGAGGGAGGAACTTGAGTGCTGCGGCTAAGACACTCAAACTAAAACATGACATCATTCACTTCAGAGCAGCACAATGGCCCAGATTAACAGACGCACACACACATACACACACACGCACGCACGACATTCCCTCTCTCTCACACACACACACACACGCACGCACATTCCCTCTCTCTCTCACACACACACACACGCACATTCCCTCTCTCTCACACACACACATGCACATTCCCTCTCTCTCACACACACACACATGCACATTCCCTCACTCTCACACACACACACATACACACACACACACATTCCCTCTCTCACACGCACACACACATACACATTCTCTCTTCTCTCTCACACACATTATGTCTCTCTCACACTCACATGCAAGCACACTCGCGCAGACACGCACACACGCACCCACCCGCCCCCACCCCCACACACACACATTCTCTCACACACACACACACACAACACACTCCACTGAGCAGCACCCTGCCCCCCCCCCCATTCTCTCCCCTCAGCCTCAAGACATCAAAGGCGAGAAATCCACACTCCCGCTTCCCATAGTCCTCCTCACACTAACCACCAATCACATCGCAGCGCTCACACTAACCACCAATCACATCGCAGCGCCGCCTCCAGACCCCGCCCCCCATCCAATGCAAGGAAACACGCTCTCAGAAAGGCACCTGCTTTATCGTTTCATAGCCATCCCTCCGTTCCGCTGAACCGAAGATCGCGCGAGTCAGCCTTCCAGAGACACCCGGGCCCAGCTCCATAACGCACGCAAATCCCAGCCTAAACTCGCTAACTGCTCACTGGCAACTTACGACACACGACATAACGCAGCGAAGACACAATGTGTATGGGCGGGGGGGGGGGGGGTATGATGGAAAAACATGAATCTGAGCACTGACACCATTCAGGAGCGTAGGTTTTCGGGCAAACGCGATACATACTTGAACTGGATTTGGATCCAGCCGGTCCGTTTCTCATGTGGAGAAAATCACGAGTAAACTTTTGAGCATAGCGCTGGGTGTCACGTTACCGCTGCATGTGTTACACATTTTACAGCGCGGTTCCAGCCTCAGAGAGGGACGCAAATGACCTTAAAAAACGGGCCCGCGGATAAAAATACACACGCCGCCCGGGAGCGGCCCAAGGGCACTTCAACGGCCCAAACGATGAGGTTTAACAGAGCCGCCTCTCCGCGTCCTCCAGCCGATGTTCGGCGACTTCTCTTACTAAAATATGTCTGCAAGTCTATTACAACCATCTCATTATTACAAAAAAAAAAACAGTCAAATATGTCCAATGTCTGCCAGGCAGGCACTCGAAGTATCTGGCAGTTGAACGCTGAAGCACTGGGAGAAGAAAGAAAGGATCTGGGAGTTTGAGTGGCAGCAGTAACGCTGCCCGGGCAGACGCTGGGACAGCCCCCAGCACGGATGGCCTTTTGAGAAAGTGCCACCACTGACGTTAGCAATCTTAATTATCTGCCTCCCCCTGTCCCTGCTACTGTTCAGGAGAGTGTGTGTGTGTGTGTGTGAGTGTCTGTGTGTGCGTGCGAGTGAGAGTGTGTGTGAGTGTAATTGTGTGTGAGTGTGCGTGTGCGAGTGTATGTGAGTGAATGTGTGTGTGTAAGTGAGCGTGTGTGTGTGATTGAGTGTGTGTGCGTGTGTGTGTGATTGAGTGTGCATGTGTGTGTGTGCGTGTGTGCGTGCATGTGCGTGTGTGTGTGAGTGTGTGAGTGTGTGTGTGCGTGCGTGTGTGTGTGTGTGTGTGTGAGTGCGTGTGTGTGTGTGTGTGTGTGTGTGTCTCCAGGTCTCCAGCAGGGCCTTTCAGTTTACAGTGCTTAAACAAAGACGTGCCCGATCACCAGCTTTTCCCAAGAGCCCTGTCTACACTTCCTGAATGACTCTTTGAGTCCTTCCAACACTCGAGCACATTGGGATGAGATGGATAGCTTTTGAAGAAAGAGAGAAGACCTGATGGACGACAGGCCAACCCTCCTACCCCCACCCCCTCACCAAAATAAAAGAAGGAAAAAATGTTTAAAGAACAGCCTGAATTTTCCGGAAGTTTTTCTAAATTGATTTTAAAAAGAGTGGGGGTGGGGCTTTCCGTAAACTCGCCCTAAATCTCTCTCTTTATTTCACATCAATATCTTCTTTAACGTCGAATCAAGCACAAAAGCAGAAGCTGGTTCCACCGAGGAAGGGTTGCACAAGAGAATCCCAAACTTTTTTTTGTAAGCCAACCTTCATTTAGCCAGGAAATTAAATGTCTGTTACGAGGGAGATCTGGCCAAGAGCACAGCACAATGAATGCAAACATTTCACAACAACAGACGATCAACAAAACACAATATAAACAAAGGACACAAGGAGGTAAGACCATGTAAGCTGGGACTACAGGACAGACGTTTAAATGACAGAACGAAACAGTCCAGACTGAAATGACACACGATTTATGAATCTGAGAGGCGGGGATAAATCTTATTTTCAACCCTTTCCGGATGAAAGGAGGGGTGCTCTCAGAAAAGATGCACAGTCTCGAGACAAAGAACCGAAGAGGAGGCGTGGGCCACAACCTCATCCTGGGAATACCAACACAAAGATAGCCCAGTGTGCAACATCACTGACTGGAGAGAACAACAACCACAACAACAACAACAACAACAACAACAACGACAACGACGACAACCACAACAGCGACAACAACAAAAACAACAGCAAGCGCTGGTCAGGCGGGAATGAAAGCGGTTGTTCATCGAGCGTCCCAGAGAGCCACAGCTGTCCCGCATGTGGTAGAGCTCACTGTAAACACGTCTGACAGAACAAATAGCAGGAATCGGAAAAACATGTACACCGCGCGAGTAAACAGAGGAGGAGCTGTACACATTTAAACTCCGCTTCCATCCTCCCTCCCTCCCTCCCTCCCTCCCACTCCCCCTCCCTCCCTTCCTCTCTCCATCACTCTCTATACTTCCCTTTCTGATCTTAAAACTTCCCAGTTTCAAAACACGGGGGCCAAAAATGAATTTCTGCAATTATGAAAATCTAAACTTGGCTTCCTTCGCCAGCTTTCTGTCCAGTAAACCTATGCAACCCAAAGCGCTGTTGTGACCTCCAGACAAAGCATCAAAACTCCAGAGACTGCATGCAAAAATGTCATGCAAAACGGCATGCAAAATTCTGCTTCTGGCATCGGGAGGAACCGTCGCGGTGGTATTGGGAGGAACAGTCGCAACAGTACGGGGAGGAACAGCCACGGTGGTATTGGGAGGAACAGTCGCAACAGTACGGGGAGGAACAGCCACGGTGGTATTGGGAGGAACAGTCGCAGCGGTATCGGGAGGAACAGTCGCTGGGGGTATCGAGAGGAACAGTCGTGGCAGTATCCGGAGGAACAGTAGCAGCGGTATGGAGAGGAACAGTCGTCATGGTATTGGGAGGAACAGTCGCAGCGGTATCGGGAGGAACAGTCACTGGGGGTATCGAGAGGAACAGTCGTGGCAGTATCCGGAGGAACAGTAGCAGCGGTATGGAGAGGAACAGCCACGGTGGTATCGGGAGGAACAGTCACGGTGGCATCGGGAGGAATAGTCACGGCGGTATTGACAGGAACAGTCGTGGCGATATTGGGAGGAACAGTCGCTGGGGGTATCGAGAGGAACAGCCACGGTGGTATCGGGAGGAACAGTCGCTGGGGGTATCGAGAGGAACAGTCGCGGTGATATTGGAGGAACAGTCACGGTGGTATCGAAAGGAGAAGCCGCGGCGATATTGGAAGAACAGCCACGGCGGGACCGAATGCGCTGGGCTGACGCAGCTCATCCCGCTGCGATCGCCATGTCCGCTAGCGCGTCTGTTGAGAGGGCGTGAGGAGCGCGTCGGGCCGATTTGCGCTTCTGCGGCCTGGCGGTATGTTAATGACACGCCAGGCAGGAGGATAAGCTGCCTGAGTTTGGGGTGGGGGTGAGGGCGTGCACCCCTGCACTTCAGAGAGGGTGTAAATTACACAAGCTAACAGCCTCTGTGTGCGTGAGAGGGAGAAAGAGATAGGGAGGGAGGGAGAGAGAGAGGGAGAAAGAAAGAGGGACAAGGACAGAGCAAAAGAGAGAAAGAGGGAGAGAGAGGAGAGAGAGAGGAAACTCTTGAACTGGCTGAGGCACGTTTGTATAACCTGCCCTGGTTTCTGCACTGCGATT
Organism: Anguilla rostrata; assembly: GCF_018555375.3. Taxonomy (NCBI): domain Eukaryota; kingdom Metazoa; phylum Chordata; class Actinopteri; order Anguilliformes; family Anguillidae; genus Anguilla; species Anguilla rostrata. Next base: position 54,463,777 of record NC_057938.1, on the reverse strand, counting down.
AGATTACCCCCCTAAACCCCCCCCCCCCCAGCCAAGAGTAGCACACAGAAACCCAAACCCAAACCCTTCCCTAAATAGTCCCCCCCCCCTCCCCAAACTAACCCCTGGTGTTTACCGTTAAGCAAAGGGATCACAACCCGATATGCCAGCTATCGTGAGAGTGAGAGAGAGAGAGAGAGAGAGATGGAGGGAGGTGAGGACGTTTCTCTGATCGATCCACACCAACCCCGATTTGACCCCCCCCCCCCCACCCTTCTCTCTCATATAGAGCAGTTCCCAGCTGGGACCCCCGAGCAGATGTCCTAGTCAAAGAGAGCGCACCCCCCCCACCCCACACACAACACTAAAACTGTAATTACGGACCCCTGAGGGTGACAATGTGGGTCAGGGGGGAGGGGGCGGCATTTCGACACTCTGGTCCCCCCCCACCCCCCCAAACCCCTCGTCAAGCGGGACAGGGGGGCCGAGCGTATCTGACAGCAGACAAGTGGGGGGAAAACCCGCAGAGTCTGCAAACTAACCCCAAATTTACTCTGTGCACAAAAAAAAAAATTAACATCAAACAAGCAGAAATTCACACACATATTCAAACTTTTTTTTCTCGCCCCAATTCAAATGCTCTCGTATCTCTGTCAACACTTAAAATTTTTCAGGAAATTTACGCGGAAAGCCTCTCGACAGATTTATTCCATGTTTTCTCACTCATATCTGTTAGAATACCCAACAATATCACAGCAACTTGTTACAAAAAAAAAACTAACAAAAAAAAAAAAACGATATTTTTTTAAAAACTGAACAAAATTCAAATTGTTCCATGAAGTTTTTTTGCGAGCGTGAAGACCATCAGCACTCACCAGTCGGCATTGTCCCTCATCCACGTCCTTTTTTTTTGTTTCTTTTTGTTTAAGTGAAAAAAGGGAAGCAGAGACAGGAGCAGCCCAGGAGCTCTCGGCAACAGAAGCGGTCACATATCCGAACGCAGCCCCAAATCCCGAATCGCGGAATCACGTTCCTCCACAGTCCCCACACTCCGTCAGGTCCTCCCAAGCCCAAGCATTTCCTTCTTCTTCAGAGAGAGAGAGAGCGAGCGAGCAAGCTGCTCGGAGTGCCCAGCAAGCGCGTGTGCACACACACACACACACACACACGCACGCACACACCCCCCCTACGAACACACAGACGGACACTCACAGACACCGCATCGGAATCAGCCCGTCTCTCTCTTCTCTCTCCTCGCGTCTCTCCCTCTCTTTTTCTCCCTCTCTCAGCCGCTCTCTCAACTAGCAGGAGGGTTTGTAAGACAATCCACCTTCACAGCTTCAAACTAAATAGAGCCAGTCCCCACACACACACACACACACACGCACGCACACACCCCCCCTACGAACACACAGACGGACACTCACAGACACGCGCATACGGGAATCAGCCCCCGTCTCTCTCTCTCTCTCTCTCCCTCTCGCGCTCTCTCCCTCTCTCTCTTTCTCTCCCTCTCTCAGCTCCGCTCTCTCAAAGCTCAGCAGGAGGGGGTTTGTAAAGACAAATCCAACCTGTCCACAGCTCTCAAACTGAATAGAGCCAGTCTCCCCCACCACACACACACACACACACACACACACACAGTACCGAGCCCCGCCCCTTTCTGCAAGCCCCGCCCACTCTCCCAACTTAACGGAAAGAAGCTGGAAGTAAGTAGCTCTCTCTCTCTCTGTCAGCATCTCCCTTCCTTTCTCTTTCCCTCTCTTTCTCACTCGATTTGTCTCTCAGGATCCGTCACACTCCGAGCATGCATCTCACTCTCTCTCTCTCTCCGTCACACTCTCTCTTTCATCTGTCTCTCCTTCTATTCCTCTCTCTCTTTTTCTGTCTCAATCTTTCTCTCTGTGTCTCTGTGTCTGTTAAAGTCTGTCACACTTGCTCTGTACACTCTATCGCTCTCTCTCTCTCTTTATCTCTCTCTCTCTCTGGCACACATGCAGACAGAAGCAGAGATAGACAGAGACAGACGCACACTCCATTTACTCTCTTTGTCTCTCTGTCTCTCTCTCTTTCTCAGTGGGTTAGGCACTTCATTGTCAGACAAAACTGAGTGTCCAGCGCTGGTCTCACACCCCCCTGACCCCGTGTGACACAACCCCCCCCCCCCCCCCACCTGCCCCCCTCCCCCCCACCTCGCTCCTTGCACTGGAGGGAGTGCCCTGTCAGAGAGCACGCTGGCCTCAGTCAAAACTCATCCCACCCCAGGAGGGGGGGGAGGGGTTACGCGAATTGATAGCGGAGAGCAAGCAGAAACAAACGAACAGCTCTCCTTCTGCACGATGCCGCATGCCCCCCCCCCCCCCCCCCAATGATGCAGAGCGCTGCCGAACCTCACTCGTCACGAGTGCGAATTGCTGCCCGGTGACCTGGCCCAGGTGTGTACAGGAAGGAGGTCGCAACTGAGCATGCTCAGAGCTCGTCAGCATCCTGTCCTTTCCCCAAAAAAAAAAAAAAAAAAACAGAACCAGGACGCAGCGAGGGCACCTAGCCACAGGGATGGAAGCGTGGTGGAGCGGGAGAAACGACCGGAAGCACGGAACGTATTACCACGCGAATCTCTCCCCCCCCCCCGGTCCCCCCCTCCCACACCCCATCCGCAGGGGTGTGCTGGGGCTACGGAACCTTCCAGAAGGGCCTTTCACAGATCGGCGAGGTGCACTGGGCATGAGCAGATGTTCTCTGCTCGCGCCATCATTGTGAACGCACGCTCACAATTAGCCACCAACCCCCCCCCACCAGCCCCCTCCCCACCCAGTCCCCCCCCCAGAACCCCCCCCTCCACCACCATCCTGCCATTCGCCCTGATATCTCCTCAGCAACTGACTGGTCGATGCCGCACACCCTCCAACTGCACCACAATGAACTGGGTACTGTCCATTTTTTGGATCACGCTGCATTTTTCTTTCTCTCTCCCCCCACCCGTTTCTCTTTCAACTTAGAAGCACATGTGCTCCTTGCTAGCATAGAGCCCTGCTATCACTGCGTTTACTGACCGTTACCTTCTAATGACAATTTTTTAATTAAATCTGCCTGCTCTCCACCAAACAAGCAACAGATCCAGAAGACAAGACCACCAGTTAGTTTATTAGCCTGCAGTACATCATACTTTGAACCCAGCTTTGAAAACGACAGCAGCCCATACTCTATTCGCTCCACGTTCCATGTTTATAGTCCCTTTTAAAATGGTGGGTCTGATGCCTCTGTGTCTTAGGCATGGATGCCCCTGTGAATTTGTAATCAGTGTCCCATATGGTGCTGCAGAGGGGCTGAGCGGGGTGGGGTGGGGCAGGGGAGGAGGGGAAGGGGTGGGGGTGTCCGGTGACCCACAATGGGACAGCGAGGGAGCGGGTGGGGTGGGGGGGTGGGAGGGGGTGGGGTGGAGCGGAGGGGGTTTGGGGTTGCCAAGATGACCGGGGCCGTAGCGCCGCAGTTGCCACGGCGACGGGGCCTGCGGCTAACCCCGCGGAGAGAAGAAGAACAAAAAAAGGAGGAGGAGGAAAAAAAAGAGAAAGAGAAAGAGTAAAAGCAAAGCTCAGAAGTGGCAGAGTAAATAAACGGCCGTTCCTTCATTCCTTTACACAGGGAGAGCAAACAGAGCTGAGGACTGTCTGCCCGGCCAGGACGCACACAAATATATACACAAATATATACACAAATATACACAAATATATACACAAATATATACACATACATATATATATACACATATATATACACATATATATATACACAAATATATACACATATATTTACACATATATATACATACATATATATATACATATATGTATATACATATATCGACATACACACACATGCATACACACACATATATACACACATATCTACATACACACACACATATATATATACACACATATATATACACACATATACGCACACAAGTGTATTTTTGTCTTGACGCGCAGGTATTTAAAAAGTTGCGTCATTTTCTTTCCCTTTTTTTTCCAGAGAAGAAGACAGAGCCTCCAGGAGCTGGTCCAAGCACACTCACGCGTGACTAAACTGTGGTGTGTGTGCGCTGTGTGTGTGTGTGTGGTGCAGTGGTGTGCATGATGTGTGTGTGTGTGTGTGCGTGTGTGTGAGTGTTTGGGGAGCGGTTCAGTTTAGGGGGGGGCGTTCATCCTGAGAAGCTCCTGTATTTGTCCCAGGGCAGGACAGTCCCGCTTGTATTTGCAGCAGCAGCAAATCTAGCAGCTCTACCACTCCCCCCCCCTCCATTTACCAGCTGTGCCCCCAGGGGTACTGAGGAAGGGGGGGGGGGCGTGACATCATTTAATATCTATTCAAAAGGAGTTATTTATTTAGGTACGCCCACCCCACCCATTGATCATCCCGCCCCTACCAACACCCCCCCCCCCACCCACCCACCATCGCCCCGCCTCCAAGATGGATCACCTACTTTCGCGAGCCAATCACGTCTTCCCCTGGCCTGAGTCTAGGGGGGCCCAGATAATGACTGATTGCGGTTCGTTCTGGAGAGCTGTGTGCGAGCGAAAGAAAGAGAGAGAGAGAGAGAGAGAGAGATGGGGGAAGAGAGGCAGGGGAGAGACAGAGAGAATGAGAGAGAGATGGAGACAGTGGAGAGAGAAAGACAGAAAGAAAAAGAGACAGAACGACAGAGACAGAGAGACAGACAGAGAGAGAAAGAGAGAAAGAGAAAGCAGAGCCCAGCTTTGCAGACTCCTGCAGGGTACAGGGCGGGCAGGACTGAGATTAACGGACCCAGCCAATCGAGTGAGACGCTGATAATACCGCCAACATCGCACCGACACCTTCTAACAACTTCCCTCCGCCTCGGTCTCAGTGCTGCGATTACGAGAACCACGGAGTCAGTGATGCGCTCTTACGCCAGGAAAATCTCACCCGCACCCAAAAAAAAAAGTCATCATTTCAGACTTTTCCGCATTAGCTAGTTCATGCTCTTCATCCCTGAAAATAAACCTTGATGTTAAGCGCAGTTCCTCAGTTCCACCACTTGGCGGCCTCTGTCCCACTCGCGTGCACCCGGCAGCAGGATGTCTCGGGGGGGGCACGGACGCTCCGGACCGGCCCGAGCGAGTGAGCGAGCCGTCGCAGCGGGCCGAGGAATGCGAGCGCTGCGGCCGCAGCACCTGCAGCCGAAATCCCAAAAATCGCAATTAAACGTCGCATGAGCGCAGGAGAGCCCTCTGACGGCAGGCCGGAGGAGCAGGCGCTCCTCCACTGGGATTAATGTTTTATGCGACTTAAAAACAGCAAAAATAAGGGAAACAAGATGACTTCTACAAACCCCCCCCTTTTCCATCACATCCCTAAATAAAGCAGAAACCCGTCAGAGGAACCGGTCCTGGGACGGATTCAGGCACCTCAGCTGTGCTTACAAGCTTTCTCTCTGCTTTCTGTAATGATTCTGCAGATGTGGTTTTGAGGACACTGCCAACTAAAGAGAAGCTAAAACAAGTAAATGAGCAAAGCGTGAGTGTGTTGGGCATGGTGGTGCGTGTGTATGTGTACTGGTGTGCATGGTGTGTGGTGCGTGTGTGTATGTGTGCACGGTGTGTGTGTGTGTGTGTGTGTGTGTGTGTGTATGTGAGCGTGTGAGTGTATGGTGTTCACGTGTGTGTGTGTGTGTGTGTGTAAAGTGCACTGGCCGATGCAGGAAGTCGTGTTTCATTCAGACTGAAATGGGGGACGAGGGGAAGGGAAATGAAGCAGCGAGATAACGGCGGAAAAGCCAACTGCCGCTCCCGCGCCACCGCGTCATCCGCCAAAATTACACACCGCGGTGAAAAGGCCCCGTCTTCTACCCCCAGCCACCGAAGCTCAACTTATTCAGCCCTTTTCCTCTGCGTCCACTTCGACACAGAACACTGCCGAAAGGAAGAGACACAAGCGGCACAAACACCCGGAGCCAAACTTCAGAGGATGCGTCCGATCTGTACTTCACTCCCGCACACCGTCTGTATCTCAGTCCCCATCATCAGCGATACGAAAGAAGCACTTCCAAAGAGAACAACACTGCTTTCCACACAGAATAAACTGCACATCCACTCACACACAGCAGCCTCTAAAACACCGAGCGCAGGACGAGATACACATTACCCACAATTCACTACTCCTCTCCCCCTTCCCATCCCTCCATCACCAGTAAACTTCAACAAAAAAATAAAAACATTCACTCCATTGCTATAAAACAAGGCAAAATGGGAAGGGAAAACCCCTCAAACTGATCATTACCTCTAACTGTGGAAAAAGACCTGCTTCTCTCCCCACACAGTGTTCAGACCCATATGTGTTTTTACTGGATTTCTAACACTGCTACTGAACACATAACTGAACCAGTATACTGAACAGCGTGTCAACCTCCATCCAACAACATGCCATAATTCAATTAAAAGGACTAAGAATGTTTGTCTTTTCACATGTACATTTACAATATACCAATATAATACCGATATAACATACACCATATAGTGAAGCAGACCTACCGCACACACACACCGTGCTATTGGACAGGACAGCCTCCCTCTGGAACGCAGACTGCACTGTACGATTAGGAAATAGCAGCCCACCGTGTGATTACGCGCGAGCGCTGGGGTACCATTAACTCTCCGCCAAATTGGAACTTTCGACGCTGTAATTTGAGGTCGGGAGCAGTCGCTCACGGCAACCGTACCGCAATTACGGGTCGCGCGGGTACGGGTTCGCCAAAAACCTGCAGACCTCGCGGTGCACGACGCGCCCCCGAAAAAATCCACTCCGCCCCACACGCGGAGATGAGGATGAGGTGCTTCACCTCCCCCCTCCCCCCCCAACCAAAACAAATATCCTCTCGGAATACCGGGGGTCCCGTCGGGGAGATTCACCTCTAGAACTGCACCCTTCCCTGAGGAGGCGGCCGGACCGGGCCCGGGACGGCGATGCGGGACAGCTTCTTCTGCAGCTTTAACTCCATCTCAGGACACGGCGCGCACGACTCGATCCCTCTGTCCCTGCTGACACACTGCCGGCGTAACTGCGCTGGGATTTCTTCCTCTCTCTCTCACTCGCTCTCTCTCTCGCTCCCTAGCTCTCTCTTTCTTTCTGTGGCACGCTCTCTCTCTCTCACTCTCTCTCTCCTTAGCTCTCTCTCTCTCGCTCGCTCGCTCTCCCTCTCTCTCGCAGAGTTTGGTGGTCAGGAAGGTCCACACCACTACGTGAGATCAGAGTGGGAGGGAAGCGGGGGGGAGGGTGAAGGAGGTTGGCGGGGGGAGGGGGGTTTGGTAGAGCAGCAGAGCGTCTGTGTTTAGCATGTGCATGCAGGCTAATTAGCCGCCGCGGGTTCTCAGGTCTGACGTTGTGGGGTCCAGGTTGGGGGTGGGGGGGGGGGCAGTCTGCGCTTGCCGGAGCGGGACAGAAGCCAAAGCTACAGGTGGGGTGCAAGTGATACCGCAAGGGGGGCTTTGCCTGGAGTCACTCAAACCACCAAACTCTCTCTCTCTCTCTCCCTCTCCCTCCCTCTATCTCTCTCTCTCTTCCTGCCTAATGGAGACAGATTTACACTGATCTGATTTCTAATTCTGTCATGAGAGAGAGAGAGAGAGAGAGAGAGTGAGAGAGAGACAGCCCAAGGACAGCTCCACCTCCCAAACACACACAACTGGGTCAGCAGCCCTCCACAGGACGTCCTCAGAGAACAGAAGCGGGCGTTTATTTCGGGGCCACATTCCGTGAGCGGGCCTGTCTGATCCATGTGTGGCACGGGCAGGCCGGCAGGCGCGGAAGATTCCAGAAAAGCGGTGGGCAGAGGGGGGGAAATCCCCCGCTCGCGCTGCTGCAGCGTCCGACGCGTCGCCGACTCATCAAACACAAATAAACTTTTACGACGTCGTCCCGACCCACTTTACTGCACGTCAAACGAAACCCAAAAACCAGAGTTCCCACGCTTTTCACCAACGATGACAAATCAACGCTTCGGAAAGATAAAACCTCTAAAGCCGCCATCTGACGTGAGAAGGAAGCCTTTGGCGAGGTGCGTATCACCGAACAAACACACCAGGGGGAAGACGAAGAACAATCGCTGGGGTGAACGGTCATGAGTGGACATCCCACAGAGACTTACCACCCATTAAGACCAACACGTCTACCACCAGCAGCCCTTTCAATAACCCTTTGTACAGTACCTTTTCTGCAATGCTTTATTCACAATTCTATTCGTCAGTGTTCTAGAACTCCATTGCTTTCAGTCGCCAGCAGCGATTGTGACATCAGCATTAGAATGTTCAGTTAAGGACATTCTAATCACACGTTTGTCATCTCACTCCTTGAAAGGGGTTAACAACCACAGGCCAGTCCAGGAAAAATGTTTATGACAGCGGGCCCCGGCCTGTGCACACATTTCTCCCCTTTCTCTGAAATCAGAGTCTGTAAGCGATGGCTTTGTGCGAGAATAATCACTGGACGCTCGGCTAGCATTGTTCTGCATCCGATTAGCCGCCACAGCTTGGGCAGCTGCAGAGGGATGACTGGAAATCCCCTAATTTTTCAGCCAAACAGCAATTCCTGACAACCTCTTCCTGGAATTGAATATTAGATATCGGTGTCACAGCACAGGGAGCTTGTCACTTATTTCTTTTTTGAAATCTTTTTTTTGTTTGTTTTGTTTTGTTTCATTTTAGGAAACACGAGAGGGATTTGGGTCTCGGCCTACTTCGCCTCCACAGTTTTTTTTTGGTGTGGCGTTTTATCGAATGGCAGAACTGGGTCAAGCCAATGGGACCTGCTTATTGTTCAGCACTTGAACTGGGCCCAAATTCAGGTGTCTGGTTGTCACTTTAGCCAGGGGCATAAAGCAGCAGGTAGAGTGTACTCTCAGGGGGTAGTGTTCACACTATTGTGTAGGACTTGGGACCAGGGCTCTTGATAGGGTAGGGGATGACGATTACACAGATGAATCGATACCCCATTCTCCTCATAAGAGGATCTTATTTCCACAGCTGGCAAGAGATTAATTGAGCAACAGAGGCTCACATAAACTCTGACTGACAAGCACACCCAAAACGTCCACGGTTTTGATTCATAAAAAAAACATAGTAGACGTATCAAAGGGGGTAAAGCAAGCTCATACCTGGTTTGGTAAAGTTGCATTCAGTGCAGTTTGCACAAATGTGTCGCTCGAGGAGCCTGAAACCTGGATATTCAAAACCAAAAGCCGGAGATGGAGGAGTTTGGGAAATTGACCAGCATGAGCTTGAGTAGCAGAGGGAGGAGGTGAGCCCAACAGACTCGACCTCCAGATGACCTCCAGTGGGACGTGTGAAACGCCACGCTCGTCCCGACCTCACCTGCAACGACATGACATCGCGCCAAACGGCCACTGACTCAGGTCGAAACCTCGCGCCCCGCCCCGCCCGAACGCGCCGTCACCGAGGCACGGAACACGACAGCTCACATGATTCCGAGGGGAAATTCCTCACTTCCTGGATCCCGGATGTTTGGGTGATAAGGAGGAAACAGGAGCGTGACATCAACCCCACCCCTTATGTGAGTCAGGGCCTAATCTCCTCCCACATTCTCTTCTGTGCTTACATCACGTCAGTGAGTCATCGGCCAAGCTTGACATCTCTGTCATACAGCGATATCTACAGATCTAAAGTACCTGCGTGCTTCAACGGAGGAGGATGAGGAGGAAAAGTAGGAGAAGACGGAGGAAAGAAGGAGACTGAGAATAAGAAGGAGAAGGAGGAGAAGAAGGAGAAGCAGAAGAGGAAGAAGGAGAATGAGGAGAAGAAAGAAGAGGAGGAGAAGAAGAAGAAGGAGGAGAAGAAGAAAATGGTTCAATGCAGAGTGATTTTGAGAAGTTGCACGTGTGGACCATATAGTCCAGCTGCATCTTGCATGAAGAAATTCAGGTTTAGTGTCCTGGTCCTGCCTAAGGGAATATCGCCACCCCGCCTGTGATTCCAGTCTTGGTTGAGGAGAGCGAGGGTGCTGTGTGTGTCTGCATGTGTGGACCATATGAAGGACAGCAGACATGTACATCATCCTATATGGGCCATATTTACACTGGGTCACATACATTTTAATAATAATAATAATAATAGTAAACCAAGGTCAATAGCAACAGGTGTGTACGAGCACAACGGCTGAATGCCTGGAATTCTTCTGGGTGTGAAATGACTCGGGGGGTGTGTGTGAGTGTTTGGGGTTTGGGGGGGGGGGGGGGGGGTATTTGTGTTCTGACAGTGACCTCCGTGAAATGACCCACCAGCTGGTCAGTCAGAGGTGTGAAAACATCCCGCCCCCCCCACCCAAACCCCACCTGGCTGCCCTCCCTTTCGCGTGAAGTGCAGTTTACCGCCATTAACTCCGCGACTGGCACACAAATTAGCAGCTACGCAAACACCGCGGGAGGAAGCCAGAGGCCCACCGCGTGCGCGCGCTGCGAGGTTCGTAAACATTTCCCGCCCCCTCCCCCTCCCCACGCGGGACGGGCGCTGCCACACCGCCGCGAATCGGTGGACGCCGCTCCTGGGCTAACGCAAGAGTAGCGCGCGTAAGTGAAACCATGTGCTCTGCGCTCAGATAAATACAGAAGCATCTTTATACTAGAGAAAGAAAGACTTAAAGAGAGGGAGGGAGGGAGGGAGGGAGGGAGGGAGGGAGGGAAGGTCGGGTGGCTCTGCCCTTTATTCAGCAGCTTTTCTCTCTCTCTCTCTCTCTCTCTCTCTCTTTCTTTCTCTGTTGGATTTAACGGTTAGCAGGTTCGATTACAGAGAGAGACAGCCTTTCACAGACAAACCAAAGGTGAAAGTGTAGCACCGATGGCTTCTGGGTTGTTTTTACAAAAAGAAAAAAAAACGTGGCTAGTTTGGCTTTGGGGGGGGGGAAGGGGTGGGTAGCTGGCATGGAAAGGCCTGGTGGGGGTTAGTGAATCGGTTGACCTTTGACCTATCAGGCATATTTCTCCCAGATAAATTTAAGACGGGAGGGTTCCCATGTGCAGTTCTGTGCTGGGCCGCTCTGTAGCAGGGAAGCCACAATGGCCTGCCCAACAAAAGGGCCTTTGAGTGTCTTCCAAAGCAAACACGGGCTATTATTTACAGTACCGAAAAAACCCCCCCCAAACCCCCCCCCCTGCCCCCCAGCCCGGGACGGCCCGGGTTTCTGGTAAGGGAGGCCCCCGGAGAGAGGCGGAGACGGGGAGCACGCCTCCTGCTCGGGACAAAAGTCCCGGATTTTTTAACGATCAAGACGTCATTTTAGAAAATGTCTCGGCATTGAACAAACAAAGACGGGACGGTGGGAACTGCAGCGCAGAGAGAGCGTTTCCCAAACAGCTAAATCACGTGCGTTTCAAGCTCTTGAGATAACATTCCTGAGAAGTGTTATTACAAATTATTATAAATTATTTCCAGATATGAGACTTATAAAAAAAAAAAAAACGATTATTCTGACACTCTACACAAAGGCACATCATATTAATAACCCATTGTTTAATCATCCAAACAACACTCGACTGCTTTTACTTTTGTTTTCTTTTTCTCAGTTTATGACCACTGCTCTCACTCCTAGAGCACGTGCAGGTCAGATCATTAATGGGCGCCCCAGTCACAAGTAAGAAGTCATTACTTGCCATGGACAAATCGGGCTTCACTGATTGACAGCTACATTACAGGATCAACGTCTATCCAGAGCGACTAGCACAACTAATGAAAGCCATTTTATCAGTACCGAATCAAGAGTCGCCGTTCTACCATGGCTACACTCCTCCCAGCTAGTGCGATCAGTGGGTATGCACACTAACTGAAAGGCCTCTGGGATCAGGAAACAGAGTCGCCTGGTTACACACTCCTGCGGGGGGGGGGGGGGGGGGTAAGGTTTGTAGGGGAGACAGGTCAGAGATGCACGGGCTTGTAGCACACTTTGCACGGGCAGTTTTTTCAGGCCCTTTTGATCGCCTGTAGCTGACCGGGTCAGAGAGATACAGTCTGTGCCCGAGACCCGGGTGAGGAGCAGAGACGGTGAAATCGGATATTTTAAGCCCGGCGACCTCACTCCCTCGGCTGGGTTGACCGAACCCCAAAAAGCATGGGGCGCATGCCTGTTTAATAAGAGGTTATCGCAACAGCCAATCAGACCTCTCTTTAAGTCCCACTTTTAGACTTTTACATGCTTCTCTTAATAAGGTACAGATGTTCGCTACCCTACCCCCCCCCCCCCCCGCGGGAAAAACACCACCAACCACCGCGCGAAACAACTTTTTCCAGAAGCAGCCTTTCTTCGAAAGCCCGGATCCAGAATTTGGAAGCCCCAGGTCATACACTGTGGATGATACGTGGCTGCTGATCAATTTAGGATTCACTTCCAGAGCACGCATCCGAAATTGTTGCATGATTTTCCTTTCATGGCACTGAAGATATTGTCACATTTGATTGTTTTTTGTGTGTGTGTGTGTGCGCATGTGTGCGTGTGTGCATGTGTGTGTGTGTGTGTGTGTGCGTGTGTGTGAGTGAGTGTACGTGTGTGTGGGAGTGTGTGTGTGGAACGTATCACAATAGTAACTACAAATCAAATCCACATTTAGCACTGTCCTATAGTGATTCACCCCCCATGCAGGTTACACCTTGACCCATAAAGCACTGATCTAGGGTCAGGTTACCTCTCTCTGTATACGAAACCTTCTCCATTACGAGCCAAATGGCTAAACTGATCCTAGATCAGCACTGTTCTGGTCTAGGATCAGAAAACAAATCTGTTTTACCTGCCCTGGTTCGTAGCCATGAGGACAAGGGAAGGCGCTAAGGTCTGGGTGGATAGATGTCAAACAAAGCCAGTGTTAAGCCAGTGTTACTGGCCCAGCTTTCTACACAGCTGTGTGCAGAAAATTGTCTGCATTTTTCTGTCCAAAGACACATGTGCAGTCCCCAGCTGTTGCTAATAGTTTTATCCAAGATGTCGAATCAAATAAACGATCCGACTAAATAATGTCCCGATTAAACTATTACGTCCAGGAGTTGGCAACAAATCCCCAAAAGAGCCTGCAGTCTGGTTGTGACCCACCCCCAACAACCCCTTCCCCCTTCCCCCTCCCCCCCGGGGGCTTATCTGACCCCACAGGGGAAGCAGAGCTCTTCGGGAAAAGTTCAAGAACGGGCTTGACGAAGACCAGGCCGCGGGCGAAAGAGTCGAGCCTAGACGGGGGTCAAGGAACCGCGCTCCTCGTGAACTTTCTCCGGTTTCTTACGCTCGCCATTTTCACACTCCCCCCGATGGGGAAACACAGACGTCATTTTCCAGGGTAAATTACGTGTGTGACTCTATTGATCTGGGTATTAAAGGTCAGGCACAAAATGAAAGACAGGATACAAGTTGTATGCGAGGTATTTATAGGCGATCTGTCATCTCACGTCACGAGAGATTAATAACGTAATTAACATAAGTCTGAAAACAATATCAGGATAAAAACTCTGCTCGGGCTTGTTAGCCACATGTACCTGGAGAACAGCCAGAAAAAACATAAATGAGATTAAATAAGCTCCCAGAGCTCAAAAGAACTTTCCACAAAATATTTTTCACACCCTCCGTCTCTCGCAAAATTATCTCTCTAAAATCCACACGGATGCCAAATCCTATGGCAGTGAGTTAGGATTTGCGTGGAAGTGTATATTTGCCCGCCAAATAAAATCAAACGTGGCCTGACGATAATTCAGCAGGTTCAGGTCGCCGCACGTTCCTTAACTGAGAGTGACAAGACCTATCAGGACCCATTCCGTCAAACGCCATTGGTTGGCAGCCCTGGGCGGGGGCGGGGGCAGGGGGGGTTCAAGCCTACAGGCCCCGCCCATATTCCAGAGTTCACCTCTGTTGCCGGGCTTCTGGAGGAGGGAAGATTGATGCGGGGGGAGGGGGGGGGGCGGGGCTTGCTGATTTGCCTCTCGCACCCTGAGCTCTCCTCGGAGACGGGTTCCTGGCGATCACGCGGCGGGAAAGAGACGCCGCCATGTTGGAGGCGAGGCCTTTCAAGGACGCCGCGGAGACAAGGAGAGCCAAACCTTGCGGAGGACTTCCAAGCCTCCGGGGTATTTGTGCAGCATCCTTGCCTGAAGAGCCAGTCAGCTGCTGGAATGACACATTCTCTGCAGCCAGACGATAAACACAGGGCCTTGTGCGTTATCTGGGAGACAGAGCGTGCATCTCGGTGTGAAGGCCAGAGATCTTAAGTGAGCGCGGGGATGCATTACTGAAACAGGAGCGTGTCTCCATCTCCGTCTCTCTCTCTCCTCTCTCAAGGACTTATAAGGTTGGTGTTCGAAACATCTCAGCAATCCAGTGCTTAGGAGACTGCTCTGTGGCTCCACTGTACGCAGCATCACTGACCCATCAAAAGAACTGTTCGGATCTGAAGGTGCTTTATGATGTCACAGTAGAGGGGTACCCTCTTTCTCCATGACAACAGTTCCTGAATGGTTCCTTAGCCTGTTCTGGAATCCAGCTTCTGCGTTCCAACTGACAGTTTTTCACCGTCCTGACTGTTTATATAAGTTCTAACAAGCTCAAGTAGCTGAACTGTGTCACCGATATAGGGCAGCTCCTACTTTAATGACAACACCCAATTTCAGACCACCTTAGTCCCCACGGTACTGTTATGGAGCTGAAGAACTAGGACATACTTTGCCATTAAAAAAAAATAAAAAGGAGAGAAATTGGGGATGGCTAGGCTACTTATCGAGAACAGCCTTCTGGGTCAGAGTAATTAAGAAACGCTGATGTCACAACCTGTCCTCGTCACCAAAAAAACAAGACATCGGAGCTTCCAAGTCTGTTTCATCTCCATTAACCCATTACCCAAGCTCTTGATCTGATTAAATGAATCGGTTTACTCTCCCTTAACCAATATGACCCAAGACCTCAATAAGCTTTGCCCTCATCAAAAATGCTAAACAAATCAGGTAAAAAACTTAAATCCGTTTCATATCTCTCAGCCAACATAGCCCAAATTCTCGATTACCTTTTTCCCGTCATCTGATAAAAGACAATAATAGACTAGATTATGTGAACTGGTTTCATCTTCCTGAGCCAATATGCACCTCGTTATCGATCGAGGTTTTCACAACAGCGGTAACAAAGCTTCCCGGAAGGCGTCTCCGAGCAACATTAATTATTCAGTAACCCAGCAGAAGCTGTTATCTGCATCAGCCTCTTTCCGAGAAACAAAACTCAAGCCACAAACAGAAAGTTTGCGACAGAGGAAATTCCCCACCTCTCTGTGCGTAGCAGGATGAAATCGGACGGGAGATGCGTGAGAGGCCATAGCAGCAATTAAGGCTCATTAGGCGAGGGAATTTTCAGTAGCCACGGAGCGCGTTTATGACGCAAAAATACTATTTTCAGCAGCGGGGGGGGGGGGGGGGTCCAGTGAGGAAATAAGAGCGGGGGCTGAGGACCAATCGCCTTCAGGAGCCGATGACAGATCAAGTCCGCCGATCGATTGCGGGCCACTGTAATTCTCCGCATATTTAAATGCATTTATTTATTCTTTGGGTTTGTTTGTTTCGGTGAAGACGAAAGGGCCAATGCTATTACAGCCGCAAGCCGTGCCCTACTTCTGCCTCCCCGGCCCCGGTAACACTGGGTCTCTATTGGGTACCGGCGCTCAAAGGTGGCCTAAAAAAATAAAAAAAATTTTTTTTAAAAGACGGTATATTTATAGCGCAGTTCCCTGGGCTGCTGCTTCTCAGGACAGGATCCTCAGACCTGGATTCCGTCTGAGTTTCGGCTGGGCTCCGCGCGAGCGCTACCTCGCTAACGCGCGAAGTCACAAAAGCGCTTTAAGAAATCAGGGCTGCGTTTCTGTTTGAAGAGCGGCGAGCACAAAGCCGCTCGCGCCCGTACTTCTACCCCGCGCTACCGCTAACTTGTATCAGACCTCAGTCAAACAGGCATTTTAGACGGCTGGAGATAAGGCTCTGCACAAGCCCCCGCATTCAGACTGAAACCCTTTACTCCGTGCCCTATTCAGACCCGGTGTGTGCTGGGGGGGGGGGGGGTGGGGGGGGTGGGGGCAGAGGCTCTTTGTCGCTACGCCACCGCCTCAATGTTATCTCGCTCACGTGGAAGCACACTTCCTCTTCCCGCCGTGTATACAAATACCACTCAAGTGCTCGGAGGGGGTTGAAAAACAAGTTTGCGGCGTACATGGCTACACCCCCCCCACCCCCCAGACCCCGCCGAGCCCCCACCCCCCTCCCAAGGGCTCATTTTCACTCTCAGAGGAAAGGGAACAGATAGCGGCAGCAGAGTCGCAGGGCTGGAGGAACATTCGCCCCCCCCCCAGGCTCCCTACAGCCCGTTTGCGGCAGCCGTCACAGCTGCTCACCTGAAGCCGCTCACCTGAAGCTGCTCACCTGAAGCTGCTCCCCTGAAGCCTGGAGACCGACGCCCTCGCCCTCGCCCTTCGCCCGCGAGCACGCTGACGGTTACGTTTCCATTTCTTAAAAATGATTACCTGCTCTTTGAACTGAACGGGTCTAGCCAAAAACCCCTCGAGCAGACATGACAAGCCCTGACTAGTAGGCCGGAATTCTAACTGTACAAAAAAAAAAAAAGGAAAAAAAAAAAGCACCAATCATATTTCATTGACAATTTAAATGTCTCATTCCCTTCAAGACAGGGAATTTTTCCCGTTTTGAACGGAATGTCTCGTGCGGTAATGTTCACAGGTTTCCCCACACGGGACGAGCACCAGACAGCCAAAAAAAAAAAATCTCAGAGAATTTAAATAACGAACAAGGCTGCTGGCATGGGGGCAGCCAGTTTTTAAAACTCTGTGCCCGGTGGATTCCTGCAACGTTTCAACAAGCAATACTCTGCTGCCAATGAAGTTGAAAGTGAATCTAAACAGAATTCTCTGCAAATAAGAAAAGCCCTGCAGCTCGCAGCAGCTACCCGACCAGGAAAGGCTGATATGACAACAGACCCTGCGTGGGTCGGAGATTGATGAAAGGAACAGGAAATATTTGTGACATTCAAGCTTTTCTCCTGAGGACAATAATGGACACTGTTGTGCGCACATGCGCCCACACACACACAAACTCACGTGCACGTACACAGACACACACATACATATACACACATGGCCATGCACGCACACGCACGCTCGCTCACATACATGCGCACACATACACACACACACACGCACGCACACGTGCACAGATATGTATTGCACACACACACACACGCATGCTCGCTCACATACACGCACACACACACGCGCGCACACATGCATGCTCGCTAACATACATGCACATGCAGATACACACACACACAAACACACGCACGCATGCCGACACACACACACACACACAGACACACACAGACACACACACACACACACTCCAGCTCGTGCCCCTGGTCTCTGCACAGGAATTCCACAGCCAGGCACACACGGAGCTATTTATAAAGCACTTCCTCTTATTTACACAGCGGCATTGTTTAGATCACATCTGCTGTACTCTGGAAACACAATGGCCCTGGCGCACATTGTCTGGACAACCGAACGGGGAGCCCAGGGGTCAAAACTGACCTCCACCCCCCCACACCTCGACCCCCCCCCCCCCCTCCTCCTGACCCCCCACGGGCAAACACCCCGCGTCATCTTCATTCACTCCGTCTTCTTCTTCCTTCTGCTTGTTTTTAAGTGTTACTTTATCTTACTGGGCTTTTCATTGTTGCATCGCACTGACAATAACCTCATGTCTTTACTGTTGTTTTCTATTAAGTACTTGGAGCTCCACATATTTACATGCAAAATGGCCACATATTACTATTATTATTATATTAGTAATTACACACAGGTCTGATTCTAGCACTGAACACATTTTATTTATATTTTTTGCAGGGGACAGCACCGCGTTTGAATCCCAGCCTGGGCCTTTCCGTGTTGAGTTTGCATGTACTCCCCCGTGTCCGCGTGGGTTTCCTCCAGGTACTCCGGTTTCCTCCCACATACCAAAGACATGCAGGCGAGGTTAACTGGAGACTGTAAATTACCCACAGTTATGAGTTTATGACTGACGGTGCGTGTGCCCTTTGATGGATTGGTGACCTGCCAGTTTCTTCTTTTTTAAGTTTCTTTTTTATTAATTATATGTATTTTTTTAAAGCATTTAAGGGAATGTATTCAAGCATGTTTAACTGTTAGTTTAATCTCTTTAAATCCTCCTCCATTACAAGAAGTAGTCACGTCAAAAGAATCCCTGGAAAATAATATTGTGGGGGGGGGGTGGACTTTGGGGGGGGGTGTTTGCTCTCTGATTCATCTCAGACCCTTTCTCAGATCCTCTGATTTCCAGGAAAGGGCCAAACACTGGACATCCCAGCATGCATTGTGGCACACCTCAGGGACCCCCACGCTCATTTCCATTTCCTGTGTGGGGGAGTATCGCTCGGTCTGGGGCCGCGGGTCCACAACAGCCAATTAGAGATGACTATCGCCCTCGAGCCGAACCCTGAGAACATGACGGAGAGGAGAGGGCGAGTCGCGTTTGATCAGACCGGGCTAAATTAACCCAGCCCACAGTACCGACTACACGCACACTGGACTTCCTCAAAGTCCTGTACTGTACTGTACTGAGCCAAAAACAACAACAACAAGACCAGGTCAAAACCTAGTATACGGCCGGACCGTGAATGGGTGTGCGAAATAAGACCGATGGTGGAACTTCATAACTCGGCCGACCAATGGCGTAACTTCATCACTCAGCGTCTCAGTCACAGACATTCGCGTTTATAGGGCTGGCCCCGCTGTTGCGGTCCAGCCAAAAACGCCTGTACAGAAGCGAGTGTGATCGCTGTAAGAGTCGCGTCCACCCACTGCGAGCCACTCTCCTCCCGGTTCTTCTCACACAGGAAGTGGCCGCTTTTTCCCGAGCCACAAACAGCATTTATTTCTGTCATTCCTGACTCTGCACGCGACCGTTTCAAACAAACAAAAATGCAGCCAAATATTCCAGACAATTATCCAAATTGCTTCCTTAAAAAAAAAGAAGAAAAAAAAAGCTTGTGCATACCATTTCTTCTCAGTAGTGGAAAGCAAACAAGCGAAGGTTATCTGCATGTAATGCTCGTGTATTTTATCAGCTTATGAAGGCATTAAATCATCTGAGTTTTCCATAAGCAGTGGAAACAACATGATTAAGAGCACCATGTCATTCAACCCAGAACAGTGCCAACGGAACTAAATCAATCACGATGAAAAGGCAAAAAAAGAACAGACGAATAGGACACGCTGAAATAAATAATGAATAAAAACGGACAGTTTTCAGTTTTAGGAATCTGATTTTGATAAATGTACGCCATTTTAACGCACTGTCTTGACGGAAAGACATCTTGTGACAAATTTACGGTGCAGGATGAACAAGCGACAAGTGAAGGTGGGGGGAAAAAAAAGAAACTGATGGAAGATTTTAGATTCTGAAGGGGGGGCGAGAGAGAGGTGTCTTATAAAGCACTTAAGGGCTCCTAAATAAGGACACCCAAAGCGATTTTACAGTTGGGCGTCCCGTGAGGGTGTCCATTAAGCCCTAAGGGGGCGTTCATGCCCCAGCGGCCCGGGACAATGCAGAAAAGGGTCAGGGTGAAGGGGGTAAAGAGGGGGGGGGGAAGGGGGGTTAGAGCTGGAGAAACAGCTGCTGGCAGCCCAGGACCCTCCCTGACACCGTAAATAAATTACAGTTTTATGTTTGTGCCGCGTCTGGCCCCTCCCTCCCTCCATCGCTGCGACCCGCTTCGCTTTTTTGGTTTCCCAGCAGCCCTTGCTGCCCTCTGAGGCCTCCCTGGATATCTGCACTGATGGGGTGGGGGGGAGGGGCAATGAGGGCTCCTGGACCCCAATCACAGAAAGCAGGAAGGGTGGGTGGGGGGGGGTCTGCCCCATGGTGCTGTCCTCACCCAGTTTTCCCTGTTTGGGGGTGGGGGGGGCAAACCCGTGAGAAATAGCAGTAATACACCCCCCCCTCCACGACCCTGCCTGCCAGCCTATTTTCAGTCCTAGGGGCAAAAGCGCTCTCAGTTTTAATAACAACACGAGATCACGTGTAATGGTGAGAACATTAGCCCGTCAGCCACTCAGCCAATCCAGGTCCGCTAACGACCGCTAACCGCTAACCTGCGGGTAACCTGCCGTGCTGTCGGGAACCCTAAAGAGTCCAGATGAAATGGACTCCAACGCGCCGAACCCTCGGTTACCCGCACGCAAGGACCCGGGGGGTCCGGAGCGCCTCGCATTCCGACCCGACGTTCGGCGCCGCCGCGCTCCCATTGGACGCCCCTGTCGCCAGGGATCGCCGGCACATTTCCGCGCGCGGAGACAAAGGGAACTCGACCCGCGCGGGTAACACAAGCCTTCAGCCGCGCACTGTATGTGGGGCAAATCCATTCACCCGCTCGCTCTCTCCTTCTCTCGCTATTTCTCTTTTTCTTATCCCCCTCTCTTTCTCCCACGTTTACTCCCCCCCTCTATCCATCTCTCTCTCTCTCTCTCGCTCGCTGTTTCATACTCCCTCTCTCAGTTCGGTTTCACACAAAAACGACACAAAAAAAGAAAGAAATTCGGCTGCCGCACACACACACACACACACTGTTGTAAAACGTTGCACTGCGTGTCATTATGAGCCGATTTCGCCACATCAAGCGCGGTTCCCAGCATGCGGGCCCAACTGGTCATTCTGGAACGAGTTCATTTTTACAGCACACGTCTTACAGCTCCTTCCTCACTCAGCAGATTCCTGCGACCATTCCTTTATTTCAGTTATTTTAACGATCCGCTCAGAACACCTCTTTAACTGGGGTAAATAACAGAGCTTGTTTTGTGTAGTGGGGCTTCTATACACCGCTCACGCAAGGAAGCCTCGTTCCTCTGCCTGTACAGCTCTTAAGGTTTTCAATACTGGGGACCCAAATTAGAAATACCGTTTAGTATCGGGACCCAATTATAAATTTCAGGGTCCCATCAAATAGCCCCAAATAGCATAGCCTCGTTGCCAACAGCCTCATTCGGGTAGACCCACCGGACACACTCCCACGACCCATTTTGGGTCCTGACCCCATGGTTTAAGAAACACTGCTGAACAGTAAGACAGAGAAGGCTGTCACGGCACAGGGAAGCACGGGTCACCGTGTTTACCGTGTCAAACGTAACCCAATATCGCTCTTTTACAGAGCCGGGAAGTTCCCCTAAAATCGAAGCCCCACCTGGGACCCGAAACCAGGGTGGCTAAGAAAGCCAGCGGCCGACACGCTCCCCGTATGTCTCCCACAAACAAGGCTCGAAACGAAAGGCCAGAATCGAGCAGGAGGAGACGGGATCGATTTCCGCGATTTAAAAAGAACCAAACCTCCCACCCCTGAACTGAAGCCAGGGTGAGTGAAACGACACACAGTCCCAGAGCTCTGAATCCAGTCAGGACCAGCGGGGAACGCTTAAGGCTGCAGTGGCGTTTCAAATCTCCAGTGGGACTTGGGCACTGCGGCATTTGAGGAATGGATGTATCCTGGCATCTTCTGCGATAAAAGGACACTAAACAGCCTCTGAGACATGCACACTGCTTCAGAGATGACCCCAACCCCAACCCCACACACGCACAATCTTTCCTTAAAACGAAGCAACAAAAAGGTCAAAGTGATTGGACCTTGAGTCACTGCAGTACCACCTACACACACACATACACATGCATGCACATATATCAGGAGAATAACAGCTGAACACACACAGTAATGGTGGGAGAACAAGGCTCCTAGTCACTACAAATGGCGTGGCGCTACCATACACTGGCAGTTACTCACTGCTTTGAACCAATCACAGCGTTCCATTTTGAAGAGAATGACCTTTTAATTGGTCCAAACAAGTCAGTGACTGACAGCTAATTATAACTCCACCCAATTGTGATGTCACCATACTTCATTCTACTGTTGACCCACCTGTGGGCCCAGCAGCTATTTTCCACACTACGGCTGTGATTGAAGGGCAGGTAAATCACTGCCAGGCTTCAGGTATTACCAGCTTAGGTCTGCTAAACGTCTGCTAAATCTAGGTATTAAGCAGACGTTCATATAGAGCTCCTTACAGGTGTTACATTAAAATACAATCCATTTGCAGCTGCATGGGTATTTACAGAAGCAAGTCACGTTACGTTCTTCGCTCACGGGCACAGGAACAGCGGCCCACCTGGGATTAGTTTTATTCGTTTTTTTTTACCAGCAGTGCTGCCTCCTGCACGCGCTTTTAGAGACTTTAACGGCAGTGTCTCTCAGGTGCATTTTTTTACGAGCTTGACCACCACGCGCTGACAAAATAACGAATCGTTTCCAGACATCCTCCTCCGAAGGCACGAGCGGCCAGCGTAACACAGTTGCTCATAATTTAAACACAGGCAGCCGTTATGCGAGGCAACACGCATAAATAAACGGACGCATACCTGGTGAAGTACGAACTTGAAAGCCGTTAAAAATAAGCGTCTAACAAGTCCCCTCGGCATACCCTTTCGCATACGTTTAAATTCGAGCCTGCCAAGCATAATGAATCATGTGGGGTAGGCTTCAGACATAACAAAACAGCAGGCCAAATATAGGTCTTAGGCAAACAAAGAGCTGTATATCGATGCTAAGCTGTGCAGAGACATTATCGTCTATCTGAGGGAACGGACCCAAAATACAGAGAACAAACTCAGTGCTGTTGGAAAGCAAACAAATCGTGAACCATAAAGACTGATTGCGAAATGTATATATATTTTTTACAAGTATTAATTATTTGTAGGTCATTCTGCTCATTTCTTCTTCTGTCGCTACGCGCTCATACTAGAGTAAAACGCCTTTCAGGTTTAGTTTGCCGTGCGCTGTAAATGCAGCACATATTTAGGCCTAAAAAATCATATAACCACAGACCGAGGGGTTTTAACGCAAACCACTTGACACAGCATTTACCCAGTTCTTCTAAATGAAAAAGAAAGGCGTGTCTGTAACCCTGGTTTCTGATTGGTGGAACCGCTCCTTAAAGATGAATGGGGTCTTGTGCAGTACATTAAATCTGATCATTCGGTCTGGCGGACAGTGGCAGAGATTCGTCGTAGCCAAGCAACGGAGCGCTGCCTATATATTTATACCAGAGAAACGCACAGGCATTTAAAAATCTGTGGTAGCACAGTTTCAAAGCAAAATCTGCTGTCCGTTTAGAAAAAACCTACAGTGCAGAGTTCTAGAGCAGCTGCAGCGTGAAAAAGAAACACAGCCTGCTCTTGGCAACATAAGAATTCTGATCTCAGACAACACAATTCCCAAACCCTAAAAATCATGCACAGTAGTGCATTGTCTGATTATTTCTAGCAAGCAAAACAAGAAACTGCAAAAAAAGAAAAACAAACTTCGACACAATTGCTGTGGATGCATACGCTTTTACATGGGCGACATAGCTCAGGAGGTAAGACCGGTTGTCTGGCAGTCGGAGGGTTGCCGGTTCAAACCCCGCCCTGGGCGTGTCGAAGTGTCCTTGAGCAAGACACCTAACCCCTAACTGCTCTGGTGGATGAGAGGCATCAATTGTAAAGCGCTTTGGATAAAAGCGCTATATAAATGCAGTCCATTTACCATTACCATTTACATGCACCAATGCACAATAACATGCGCTGGGTGTGCCAACATCAACACGTATCCTTTTAAGATTTGAAATGATGCTTCTGAATAAGAGGAAAATGACAGTCTAACAGAGAGCTCTGTGGTTTGACCACTGTGAAATCAGAAATACGGCCATAGGAACTCAAATAGGAAATCAAATAAATAGAGCACTCTTTCTCTCTCATATATATATATAATGAACTTTCTTTTGTCAATTTACAAAAATGTGAAGGGTCTCTTGGGATGGCATAGTTTTAACATTTCCCACAAGTTTGCCCGTTTTTCTGGAACATTCTTAGTCAACCATTAAAGCCCACATGAAACCAGTTATTTGAACCTAGAGCCAATGCAACAGTCCCACGGTAAAATATAAATAAATAAAACAAAAATTCTAATAATATAGGCTGCTGTGTGGTTCATCCTGTTAAAGCTCTGCTCCAGTGGAGTGGATGAGCCCCATGGTTTGGTATGAAGGCCAGAACGCCCCAGCAGTGCAGTAGCTGTGGCCAGCATCCCCAAAGAGCTGTGCGTAACCAGTAGCAGAGTCATCTGTGGGAGGGAGTGTTCCAGTTAGCGGTTGGTCCGCGCGTCACCGGGAACTCCTCTGGGAGACTGCGCGTCTGTGGCCCGTCCACAGCCCGTCTGCTTCGGCTGCGCATACAAGTGCAAATACGACTGCGCATACGACTGCACATACCACTGCGCATATGACTGGCCAGATTTAATTAAGGCTTTAGTACATGCAGGGTTTTTTCCTCCACATGCAGCCCTTCTTCATCTACTCAGAGTCTTACTTCAGCTGGCTCCTCAAATGTAAAATGTACAATCAGTACAGTGTGTTACTTAAATGAGGTAGACGAGTTTTCTCTCTACAGCCTACGGGATCCTACCTTCCTCAGACCAGACATAGCCACGGGATAGATTTCAACAGTAAAAAAAAATCAGGGCGGTCGCCCCTCCACCGTCAGCTCGGTAACATGCAAATCAGGAAGACGGGGAGCTTTCTGCGCGCGTTTAACCTCAAACTGCAAATGTCACAGCTGTCAGGACAGCTCCAGGTAAGCTCTTTTTATCCCACCCCCGCTGAACACACCCGCACCCGCACCTCCCTGTCTTCAGCGCTGTGAACTTTAAAAACGCCCGGGGGGCCAATTCCACAGCCGGTGGGACGTCCTGCCGTGTGTCTGTATACCACAGGGTGGGTGAGAAAGAGAGAGGCACACCTTAATATTCACCATAGACCCACACAATCACACAAGCCTTTATGTGGGAAAACGCAGTGTCAGCATTATTCCCTGGATTCAACTGACAAACTTTTGAACAGTGCAATCGAAGCGGTCTGTGTGATGTAAGGCAACCATTGGTTGATTAGGTGGACTCTAGAAACAGGGGTGTCCAATCTTATCCAAAAACGAGCTGGTGTGGGTGCAGGTTTTTCTTTTGGCTCAGCACTGAGACACCTGAATCTACCCATAAGGGCCTTAACTGAAGATCATGATTAGTTCATTAGTTGAATCAGGTATCATAATGCTGGACTAAAACAAAAACCAGCACCCAAACCAGCCCTTTCTGGATAAGACTGGACACCCCTGCTCTAGATACTAGAGTTTGCAGCTTTCTCTTTGATTTAATAAAAGCCCAAAGAAAAGTGCTGTCCTAAAGCTTATACAACAGCTTTATGTTCACTTCCTGGACCAGGCACCTTCCGTGCATGTTACGATAACTGTAATTTCCTGGAAGAAGGGCCAAGGTGGCAAAAATTAACTGCAATGAATCAGTGGACGCTGCATTTTTTTTAAAATTTAAAAAAAGCTGTTAACATGATATGAAAAGTCACCCGAAACGCTTTTCATTATTGTAACCCGCAGCTTGCGACTAGCGCACAAAGGCGAGCGATGAACGCGGCGCTGCGTTTCAAACCTGAAACCTGAGGACGGAGTGCAGCACAGTGGGTAAGGAACTGGACTTGTAACCGAAAGGTCGCAGGTTCAATTCCCGGGTAGGACACTGCCGTTGTACCCTTGAGCAAGGTACTTAACCGAAATTGCTTCAGTGTATATCCAGCTGTATAAATGGATACAATGCAAAATGCTATGTAAAAAAAGTTGTGTAAGTCGCTCTGGATGAGGGCGTCTGCTAAATGCCTGTAGTGTAATGTAAAACCTGTACGCAAATGCCTGTAATGTAATGTAAAACCCTTACGCAGCCGTGTCCGTGGGCGTTAAAAACACTCGGGCGCGCGGGCCTACTGTCAGACGCGCCGAGCGCTTCTCTCACGGACAGATCCCAGGCCAGCGAGGGTCTTCGGTTTCAGCGATGTCGCCCCTGAATGGTGGCCCCTGAGTCCCGTGTGTGTGTGTGTGTGTCGGATCCCATCGCGGGACGTGACCCAGATAGTGCGGGCCTTTGGTGTTCGGTGCATACAGCCCCTTGGTACTCTCTCTGGGTCCCGAGGGGTTATCATGGGGGGTGGCACACCCACTTGGGATTAGAGTGTGTGCACTCGCCCTTGTGTGTGTGTGTGTGTGCATATGTGTGTGTGCCTGTGTGTTTATGTGTGTGAGTGTGCTTGCAAATGTGCATGTGTGTGTGTTTGTGTGTGAGTGTGTGTGTGTGTGTGTCTGTGCGCGTGTGTGTGTGTGTGAGTGTGTGTGTGTGTGTCTGTGCGCGCGTGTGTGTGTTTGTGTGAGGCGACGGGCCTTGCTCCAACTCCTCCCCTTACAAACTTCACACGGGTATTACCCACTGACCCCCCCACCCCACCCCACCCCCCCTCGCCTGCACACAGGCTCATTGTGCCACCCCCCCCCACCCACCCTTAAATGTTAAGGCAGAATATCCCTGTAATCCTCCGGGTCGCAGGTATCAGACCCCAGTGCTGTTTGATGGTGTGATGAGCGGAGGGAACACCAGCAGGTTTCATTACGCTTTTTTTCCCCCTCCAATTCACAGCGTAAGTCGGATCGCCATTACACCCCGCGGCCTCTCAACCGACATCGCTCCAACGGTACGGGCAGGACTGACGCACACACACACACACGCACACGCACACACACACACACACACACGCACACGCACACGCACACGCACACGCACACGCACACGCACACGCACACACACACACACACACACACACACACTCACACACACACACACACACACACAAATCTAACCGAAGAATGAAAAAAAATATATATATATTTTTACATCATCTTGTGTAACCAAAACGAATGAGTCAATTTTGCCGTCAGACATCTTACGAAATCCAGCGGCGGGTTTAAATTCGTGTTCCATCTCGCTGGCAGTCATAACACCTTTTTCGAAAAATATGTTTTCCAGCTCCACTCTGCAGGGCTAATATCCGCAAGACCGCTGACTCGGGTTCGAGCGCACCTCACTCGTATTATCCAGGTAGCCGAAGCGTTCTCCGCATTTATTTACCGAACGTTAGCGGGTAAACGGCTTCGATTTCCCTCTGTATTGCCGCTCTGTAACAGACGACATTTCGTGTTAGACGTTCGGTGTAAAAGACGGCCCCCAAAGCGCTGGTATACGGAGGTATTCTCCCTCTAAGCCCCGCTGTACTGGGAGCTAATCCCTGGGCTTTGTTGCTGCTCCCCAGATGGATTTCCACACACACGCTAGCTAGCTAGCTAGCTGCGCTCTCCTTTGCATGTCGAGACACCGCCGTCCTACAGGCGAGCGCACAGGCCAAAACGTTAAATCGTTACACGCAGGGTAGGGGCTGTCGGAGGGAGGGTTGGGGGGGGGGGTGGTCTCATAAAATAGGGCTCATAAAATAGGGCCATAGTCTGACTCACATTCTGATTTTTATGGTCATTGTCTACAAAACCATCCAGAAAATTTCCTAAAGCTATTTGTTGTTAAGAGACACACATAATAATAATTACACTACATGGCCAAAAGTATGTGGACACCTGACATCCAACATCTCATCCAAAAATAATATGGAGTTGGTCCATCCTTTGCTGCTATAATAACTTCCACTCTTCTGGGAAGGCTTTGTACTAGTTGTTGGACCATTGTTGGAGGGATTTGTTTCCATTTGGCCAGAAGATCATTAGTGAGGTGGAGCACTGATTGGGCAATTAGGCCTGGCTCACAGTTGACATTCAAGTCCCAAAGGTGCTGGATGGGGTTGAGGTCAGGGCTCCGTGCAGCCCAGTCAAGTTCTTCCACACCGTTCTCGACAAAACCATTTCTATATGGACCTCGCTGTGCACCCGGGGGCATTGTCATGCTGAAACAGGAAAGGGCTTTCCCCAAACTGCTGGGGAAGCACAGTATTGTCTAGAATATTATTGAATGCTGCAGCATTAAGATTAGCCTGCACTGGAACTAAGGGGCCTAACCCAAACCATGAAAAACGGTCCCAGACCAAAACCAAGGGGTGCCCAGATACTTTGGGTCAAATAGTATATGTTAAACAATGTTGGATACATAAGCAAATAAGCAAATGAATGAAATCCTGTACTGAAGCCAAAGCGATACACTGTATTCATTCATTCACAAGCCAAAGCACGCCTGCCTCCGTTTTATTTGGAACAAACCCATATTCTGGACCCGTATATTTAATTAATGAATTCCGGCCCACTTTATCACTATGGTCTGAATCTAGCCTGTTATGAAAAGGAAATCTGGCAGAGAGCATTTGAACAAAAAGCCATTTAACGGCGGATATATTTAGACCTCAGCTCTCCCTATCTGACCTCTATGATATAAATATAATGCTGACATAATCTGACGGCAACACATTCATTTAAACATTGAACTGACTTCCCTTCTTTCACCACGCAGATTTAAACCGGATCGGTTTTTCCTATTTTTCTATCTCACGTTATTGCGGGGCATAATATAACATCGTACTTTACTGTGGGGCCGTCAGCACCGCGTACCTGAACAGTTTCATTTTCCACGGAGCCGTCGGCCAGTTTGCGCAGCAGTGTAAATTGCTGTTACTTACGCGCGAGAAAAAACAGAAATGCGCGAGATTAAAACTGAAACGCGCGAGCACAGCTCCTCGCAACGAACTCAAGCTCCTCGGCACGAGCGCGTCAATGTTCCGTTGGCAGCCGCACACAGGAACACGCCTGCAATGGTCCGTCTTTCTCCGCGCACCTGCCTTCCGCGGAGGGTATGACGCACTACGCCGCACACAGATGTCCCGCTAGCTCAGGGAGCTCGGTGATAACTTTAAATCGGGTCGACTTAAAAATAGGACGCGCATTTCATGCGCTCCCACATTCTAACATGTAGGATATAATTGCTTTTTAAACGGACTCACTGAACTCAGGCACATAGCAGGAGGTGTCTATGATCATCCAGCCTTAGTGACAATCCCTAGTTCGTTTGCTACAAAGGACATGATCATGCCCTGTCTATATACAATGTGTAGCAATGATTAACTGAGTGAACTAAAATGGAATCAAATCCAACTGTTTCCCACCATTACACTTACTCATATTCAGTACCTTAAAGGGGGAAAAAAGCAGTTCCCGCACTTAGGATTCGAACCGGCAACCTCCTGTTTGAACTGTAATGCCCCCACCGCGCCCCACTGCAGGCTGAGAAGAGGTAACACAATCGGCATTAAACTAGGCTACCAGCACCAAACTGGGCCCATTATAACACTCCAGTGTCACTCACACTCACAGCACTGATACGCCACTCAGCGAGAGATTACAAACACACACACACGCGCACACACACACACGCGTATAGCCCAGATAAGACATTCGCGAGCTGCAGCACCAGGGTGGAGAACACTAGCGATGGCACAGTTAACACCTCTGAGGATCCAGGCCCCCGTCAGCAAAATCTGCGAGGTGCCCGTTATCGGGGCCTTGTCTTCCGCTGTCCTCAGTGCCCAGCGGGCAGCGTGTGGCAGACTGTGCCAGGCATGCTCCAACACCCTTCAGCAAACAGAGAGAGCTAGCTTATCTCCAGGCCTAACTCACCCTGAATGGAGAGGGATCGTGTAATTAATAGAAACAGACGTGCTCTTCAAGGCTAGTCGTGGCACGCTTAAAAGCTATCCCAGCTGCTAATCACAGACCTTAGACTGGAGAAAGGGAAAGTGTGTCTGAGTCTTTTTCTACTGCATCCAAACATGCACACACACAGGCACGCACATACGTGAACACATGCACACATACACACACACGCAGACATAGACAAAGACACAGACACACACACAGACCACAAGCACACACAGACAAACACACACACACACACACACACACTGGGTGGTGCCCTTAAACCTCAGTAAGTCAGGGGGACATGGATCTACCTTTGGGTCCTCACACACCTATACTACCCCTCTTTTATTAAAATACATGCCCTTGCTTCAGGACCAACTGCTGAGTCTGTCGGCCGTGGCCAGCACGTTTTCGGTTTGGAGACAGGATTTATTAGGCAAGCCGCGCGCACGCACAGTCTCTAACGCCTCTGAAGCTCTCCGCCCTGTACCTCCTGGGGGTTTCTGACAGCGGCTACTGTACCTCTGCGAAAAAAAAAAACCTCGGGGTAATAATTCTGCGCGGCGGCGCTTACGTTAAGAGCCGCTCGTGAATCAGCCCGACGCAGTCGACTCAGACGCAGAAACTCTTTAACGGGACAGACAGCTTTTGCCCCCGGTAATTACACGAGCTTGCACTTCTGCTGAAGACGAGGCAATTCAATTTAACGACCAGTTTATTAATAATTTAGAGTAACTGCGCTGTATGTGCAATTTCAGCACAGCACAAGACGTACAACACATAGATATTTATTGCAGGAGTGAAATTCCTAGCCCAGCACCTATGTCTGTCCTCAGATAAACTGCTAGTACTTTTCCGCGATGTGCCCATTTAATTTGTAAATGGTACATTTTTTTGGACAAAGACAAAAACCCCAAGAAAGTGTTTGACTGGCCAAGCTGAACAGTTATGGCCAACCAAAAACTTTCCCTGCATTAGTACCTCACTGGTCAGGCTTGAGGAAGTGTCTTTATAAGGAGAGTTTTCTGGAGACCGGGGAGAGAAAGTCCTTCATAACACAGAGATGGTAGAGGACGAAGTTTGGGCCCCATGTGACCTGCTGCGGTAAACTATGGGCCTTACCTTTTAGCACACACAAAACCAATAACATGCCCAGCGATTGGTCGTGGTATTTGATTTGCACCAATCACTGGTCACGTTATTGGTTTTTTGCATGCACTAAAAGGTACTGAATATGCTAAAGCTCTTAGCGAATCCAGGCCCCCGTGAGAATAAAGAACAGCAGTGAAAAACACAAAGATTTAAAAGATGTTTTTAAGAGAGGCCTCCAAAATGGGTTTCCCTTCCACAGCTGTCTGCGGTGCCCTTTTCCCCTCCCCAAACAGGAAGACAAGCCGGGACAAGCAGACGGAGCAGGTGAGAGAGACACACAGAATCACCGCCTCCTCCGATCGGTCGGTGATGCCTACTCTCACCCTATTCTCTCTGACAGGAAGTTAGACGTACACTAGGACAGAGCCTTAAGAGATGCCAGATTGTGGGTCCTAGCCATGCACTAGAACAGAGCCTTAACTCATACCAGACCACGGGGCCCATCCATGCATTACAATAGTGACTTAACTGATACCAGAGTATAGGGTCCATCCATGCACTAGAACAGTCCCATAATAAAGACCAGACCATAGAGCCCATCCATGCACTAGAACAGTCCCATAATAAAGACCAGACCATAGAGCCCATCCATGCACTAGAACTCCTGCTCGTGTGCAGAAGTACCCACAATCCAGGCCACTCTTTTCATTGTTGAGAGTGAGGCGCACAGTCCGATCCATGACGTGTTTTTGAGACGGACCCAGACCCCAGACCCCAGAACCCAGGCTTTAATTGTAGGTTGCAGACCCTGGATTGAGCCGCTTCACCGCGCAACACGCTAGCAAACTATCACCTCTGCCCAGGCCAATCCATACTTAACAGGTAGGTAAGTGCTGGCTGTGGAGAATAAAACAGCACTTAGCTAGCCCCAGGTACAAAACACTGTTGAGCCCAGCAGAATGAAACCGCAACACTCTCGGAATACGGTGACACGTCATTGTGACAGCACACACGGGTCGCCATGACAACGGCCACTTAACAGGCACCGGGAACGTCTGCCGGTCTGTTCATACCGACAAGTAGCCTGCATCGAAAGAAATCAAAGTGATCAAAATAAGGGTGGGGGGATGGGCGTGACACACTGTGTACCGTCCGAAAAAGCGCCCCCACGTGCCAGTGAGGGTGTGTCCTGGGACAGTAACGGCCGTGGTTTGATGTGGGGAACGGGGACTGAAGCGATCGCTTTCAGGAACGCAGCTGCGTCCCCAGGGCCCAACGGCGTCTGGCGGAGAACGTATTTTTTGGGGAACGGGCCGGGTTTTAAACGGGACGGGGGGAACCAGCTCGCCCTCCACACAGGCAGACAGCTGGGGTCTGCTTAGACTCAACCGCTTGCCGAAATCTCACAACTGTGACTGTCGAAGCCTGGGGGCTTATTTAATGCACTCAGTGGAAATTATACTTCCCCCCCCCCCGTCTCTCTCTCTCTCTCTCTCTCTCTCTCTCTCCCTCTCTCGCGGTCGTTTGTCGTTTAAACTTGCAGTTGAGCTTGAACTTTGGAAAAAAAAAAAAATGAAAGCAAAAGAAAATTTAATCAAATACAGCCTCTGCCCTGGTTTCGATTTGAGGGCGGTCGGATTTTGGTACTTTCTCAAAACGAATTTATAAACAGATGCAGCAAAAGGAAAGGGGAAGCAGGTCATATTCCAAAAGCCGGCTCGACCCGTCTTTGGAGGGAGGGTGGAGCCAGGACGTACCCTCCCAATTTCTCATACCACCAGACTCATAATCAAGGCTGGTTCAGGGTTACCCTTAAATAGCCTTTCAGTACTTTTATTTTTGTTTATTTGGATCAAGACATCCGGGAATGTTTTTGCACTGCTGATAAACTAAAATCTCGCCCCAGTAATACTCCTGCTTTAGAATTTAATGAATCGAACTAGGGCAGTAATGTAGAAGCAGGAGGAATCTGCAACAATGCTGCATGGTCCGTTGTAAATGTTCCCATGAACTACAGTGTGCTGTAACTATCGTTATATCCCGGACCCTTAGACTGTGATAAATTTGCATCGTTAGAGCACATGTTAGCATAATTATTTGATTCAAGTGTCGTTCCTGAAACTAGTCTTGAACTGAATTTAACAAGTCGCAGTCACGCGAAAATCACACCCAAATATGCTGTTGTTTTTGCTGACTTCGAAACGGCGTTCTCATTCGTTCACAACACAACAGATCTCCTACTCAAACCTACTTTTAGAAATGGACTTTCCAAAGGGGCATTCCAAACTAAAGTCCCGCAAAAATTGGCTTTCTTTAAAAAGGAAGTCTTCGGATTTTCTGACAGGCGAAGGGGAAGTTTTGGGGCGGTGGGGGGGCAGAGGGAGGAGGTAGGGAGAGGAAATCCCCCCCCCCACACACACACACACACACACTTAATGACTAAAAATAAGATACCTGCCTCTTCCTCTTTAAAAGGCAAGCAGAACATCTTACCCTCTCACTCATCACCCTAGACTCATCACCCGGGGGGGGTCACATGGCACATGACCTCACACCTGAGCGGTTCAGGAAACAGCAATGCCCCCCAACCCCCCAACCATCCCCAGGCAGGCGATAAAGCATGTCGTCCAAAAACAGCATCCGGCCCGTTTATATAAAGCACCAGCCAACCGAGCACCAGGAAGGAGCAGATGTCCTCCAATCAAGGTCACAGGCGGTCAACCCCCCGCCATCCGGCATTTATAACGTACAGTAGGACAGTGTCATCCGGTCTGGCTTTTTTTTTTTTTACTGAAGCCCCCCAGTGCTTTCCAGACCCCCACCTTGGGAAATTCAAGATGGAGGACTTTCACGTCGTTCCGAATCGACGGTCCGGAGTTCCGAAATAAACAGCTGGATTTGACATGTACAGCACACATGACTGCCATATGCTACACACGGTACAACCGCAATGACACGCCGTATGTATGTGGTTTGGAAGGGACTTTGAGTAAGACACGCCCCCTAAAGGTAGAACATCTTTCCTTATACCGTTCCCACAGGGATTCCTTCTTCATTCCTCCTTAAAAAAAATTTCTACAACGGGAAATAGAGTGAAGTCAGGTGACACGTTGTGAAGGTGCCTCTAGTTTCCTGTCAGTCCCCCAGCCTCCCAGTGACCCAGGGGAGCACAGGATGATTCTATGCCCTGGAACTCACCGCCCATCCTGTGCACCTGCATTTAAAGGCCTGGGAAGAGTCGTGCTGGGTTAGGCCGGACTCAGGCAGAGCACCGAGGTTAAGCGGCTCGACACATCGGCCCCAGGGTTAGACAGCGCACCCTCACAAAGATGCACTTACGTCCTCATGGTCCTCTCGAGTTCTGCGGTGTGTTCCTTAAAGCACACAGGATCTGGAAAGAGACGTCAGTGGCGGTGACCGCAGAATTGGGTTTGCGTTAGCGTTAGGTACCAGCTAGGGCCGGGCGGTGTCCCGCGACGATAATTATCGAACGCAGTTCCGGTCGTCGCCACCGTGTGGTGCATCGGCCTTTCTTTTCATCTTTGTCCTCTTTAATTACACCTGGAAGTGGTACTAAGCAATCACGCTTCAGAGGCCGCGTGAAATTCTTCCGGGAAAAACAACGTCACCACCGGTATCTATATGGTGGCGAAGACCGTTATTTGCATTCGATAACTATCGCTGTGACGGAACGCCCAGCCCTGCTTACTGCCGACCCATGAGTCCCTGTTGATGAAGGAAATTGGAGGACTGCTTGCTTCCTACTTCCGCTTCAAACGGCAGTTTAAAATTTGAATTCCAGGCTCCGCCTCCTGGGATGGATGTCCCTGCCCACCTTTCCCTTCTCCTCCAATCGTTAATAGCAGCCAAGCTATGAACACATTTGACATTCCTGCACACATTTTCAAAGTTCTGGTCCAAAGACCATGTTCCTTTTTACAAAGGGCTTTGGACCAAAACCGACAACTATAAAAGCAGTAATATAAAAACACATGCAGGAAAAAAGAAATTTAGTCTAAATATTTCGTGATATGGAGACCGGTTTTATTCCTGGAGCCACACAGAAAAAATAAACTAATACAGCTGAATGTGTGCTGACCTCCCCTCTGAGAGGCTTTAACATGAGGCAGCACATCTCAGCAGAACATGAGGGTTTAACCCACCAACCCGCCTGGTCTTCTTTCAAAGAGAGTGTACATTTTACACACGGACACGCCTTTGCATAGGGGGCTGGGCCAGGCCGAGGGCTTGGGACGGCCCGCGGGGGCCAGCAGAGGTACGGGCGCAACGGGGGGAGCGTCTGAAACGAGTCGATGCTGAAGACGGCCACCTGCCGGTACGGGCGACTTCCTGTACGGCAAGCCGGAGGAGCCATTCAGCATTCCGGGAACACTGGAGTGGGGTAGGGTGGGGTGGGGTGGTTTGGGGGGGGGTGCGCCTTTTCTAGGTTTTTTGGGTGTCTTTGTTCTGGATCCCTTTCTGTTTCTGTCGCCAGGATCAACAGAACCCCCCTCCCCCCCCCCATGGGCGGGAAACGTGTACTCTCTGAAAGTGACCCGACCGAGGACAACAGGCTGAAACCAGTCAGTGCGAGCTCATCCCCCTCGACGCCCTTTTCCGCAAGAAAGTACTTTTATTACTCGTGTTTTCTTCACCTGACCTACTGACTCGACGAACGTGCTGCCAAAACTGCTGAGGTCCACACAAAAATACAAAAAACTAAAAGAAAAAAAAACAGACTGATATCTTGGGAGGATAAAAACAGTGGTGAGCAGGTGGAGAGCCTCTCTGTCTCCCTCTGTGTCCCTTGTCCACAGTAAAAATCCTTCATGTGAGACACAGCAGAAGACCATGCAATCCCTTCAC
Organism: Anguilla rostrata; assembly: GCF_018555375.3. NCBI lineage: Eukaryota > Metazoa > Chordata > Actinopteri > Anguilliformes > Anguillidae > Anguilla > Anguilla rostrata. The sequence continues at coordinate 54,428,132 of NC_057938.1, read as the reverse complement.
AAACACGCAAAGGAAGACTTGGGGTGAAGCCGCACGTCCTCCGACAATTTCGCCTGGCATCACTCTCACCTCCCACACTTTGAAATGGGGGACAATTCGCACTTCGGCCCCTTAATCTGATTGGTTGACCACGCTCTCCATCCATCACTTCTGGTCACTTCACCGGTTTGCCTCACGTCGCCAGCTATCCCAGCATGCCTTGCGGATGCCGAGAATTGCCTCTCGTTGAAAATGAATGGAAGTGATGTCATCGCCCTGGATATTCACTTCTCATTGGAGGATGAGGTGGCTTCAGCCTTACGGTTCATTAAACCATTGCCTGATCCCTCCCCCCCCACCTCCCACCTTATCAATCAATAAAAAATTACCTTTCAATTAAAGCAACGAGTAATCTGTGCTGTGTGCTGAGAGATTCACAGCACCTCAGAGTCTCTGCGCTTGTGAGAAAGCAAACATCACCCCTTCAGCCCCGCCGTTCTTCCTAACTAAGTGTGGCGTGCGTATACTTTTTACAGAGTTTGTTTATTTTGGAAGAACTTCGGAAGCTAAATCTACATGCCACGCCTTTCCGTTCCCCACCGATACGGCCATGGGATTCAGGTGGCGCGTCGTCCAAAGATCTGTCCGCCATCTTGGCAGCCTGAGAGAGAGAGCGAGCGACTGGGGTGATGTCATGCCTGAGGAACCTCCGAGACGTGATCTCACCGCGGGGTGGCCGGCGAGTAGTAGGTCAAAGGTCACAACCCCGCCCTCCAGTACGCGCACAGACGCACACACACACACACACACACACACACATGAGGAACTTCACTAAGGAAGGGGTTAAGCTCAGGACAAGCCTGAGGTTCGAGAGGAACAGCCCCATTACAGACAACAGACCGTCAGATCACATCAAAGCAGAAGCCTATTATGGACCATTACAAAACACTACCAGCCCCAACTCCCAGAGCCATAAACATTTATAGGACATCAAGCTTGTTAAAAAAACAAAAAAAAACAAAAAGGGGCCAATATGGTTATTTGATGCCTCCGTACAGCCCTCCCTAATGTACAGGGGGATTCTGGGAATGAAACGATGCATCTCGGTGAATTGCAGAGGAGCTCACAGGACGTATGAAATACGAATAATGGGCTTTTGTTATGTTTCACAAGAGTCCCAAGACCCAGCCCCCCCCCCCCCCGAGGCTCCAGGAGCCCCTCCAGCAAGTAAGCGGTGCAATAATATTGTTCCTATGTGGGAGACAATGTTAAATATGCGTTTCATGTTCTCTATAAAGGCCCACACGGGGGGTGGGGGGGGTGGTGGGTGGGGAAAGGGGTGTGCTCCCCTTTCAAAGCGCTTTGTTTTGGAGACTGCCTGGATCTGGTTTAATGTGGTTTAATAAGAGACAAGGATTTCACCTGAGGTTGGGGGGGGGGGGGGGTTAAAAGGCTTAGATCACAGCAGATAAGATTATTGTGTTGTTACAGAAAAGCTGCGTCGAAGTTTTTATGTTGTCTTTAGCCTTGAGTTCAGCATGATGAAGACCGCTTATGGATTCACTCAAAGTTAAACTGTTGAGGTCCACACACTGTGTGTGTGCACACGTATGTGTGCATGTGTGTGCTGTGTGCTGTGTGCGTGTGTAGTTGGTGTGCATGTGTGCGTGCAAGTGGGCGGGGCAGACTTTGTTGCTGAATGCACTTCACTTTCTGCCCTGTGTATTAACTTTGCACCCACACGCATTATCAGGAACATGGAAGCAGTTGTAAAGGTACAAAGACAATGCAGCACAGAGGCTCCACTGAAAGGATCCCTCAGCAGGGTTGCAGATGAAAGAAGAAGGGGGGGGTGGGGGGGACAACTAGGACACTTTGTCCTGGGCCCCCCTCACAGCACACACAACTATTTTTAAATTTGTTACAAAATCTATTGGGGGGGTGGGGTCTCCCAAGCTATTTTCCCCAGACCTGAAAATTCATAGCGAAGGCCTTGCCTCTCAGCGTCCACAAAACCAGCGAGTGTCTTGTGAAGAACATTGGGAAATTGCTGACTAAGCAAGATTTGGAAAATAGGTACACCAGCCACCAAGCTGTGGAGATATAGAGTATGCCTACTTGAGGAGAAATACTGTATATTTCTACTGCTCAGCTTACTGCATTCAATCTACAGGAGCAGCAGTTCTAGGGACCTTGAAAACGCAACATCTTCCGCAGAGCATAGCTGTGTGTGAGTAATGGTCGCCATTAGCATTGGCTAACGCCAAAGCTCAGCCATCTAAGAGCAAAAACAAAAACAAAGACGTTACAGATCACCGACGAGTCACAAACTCGGGGGGGAACCTACGACCCTAGAAAACCGAGGTCGCCATAAATCGCCAACTTTCGACAGAAGTGAGAACCGCTACTGTGAGACCAGGGTACAGCTTTCCGACATCGTAACACATGACCGGTGGCACAAAAAGATTTATTTAGGCAATTGTAGCAGGTGCTCTCCTTCAGAGCGACGTACAGAGCCTTCATTGTCTGCACATGCAACCCATTATACAGTTGGACATCTACTGAAGCAACTCAATTTAAGTGCCTCGCTCATGGGTAACAATGGCAGCGCAACAGGCACAATGGCACCTGCACCAACCTGTGATCTCGGTGTTCCAAGCTAATCTCCCGACAGATTATACGCTACACCACCACCTCCAACACAAAGATACTCAGGAGCATCACATATATGCAACACACGTGATTTCAGGTGCTAAAACGCCTGCCATTTTTTAAATTTTCCTTCCAGGAGGACACTACTGTAGCTTTGCTTTAGCCAGTATTAATCATCAAGGATTGTTCCAAATTCCAATTTCTTAATCAGTGGTTTTTCAAATGGTCTCTTCTTTCAGGATAATGTAGACAACATGAAATGCAACTTACTCAGACACTTAACTCTTCATTTTTCACACATGGTTAACTTTCAGTGACCAGGTGAGAAAACTTCCAGCAGCAAATAATTTTGACCTGTCAGTCTAAATAAATTAAAAATGTAACCTTTTACTTAATTGGTCATACATCACTTTACAAAAAAAATGAAAGCATTAGTTAATTTGACTGACTCAAACTCCTATGGAACATGGCTGCTTCTGACGTAATATGGCCTAAAGGCGGTAAATTATCCTTCAGTAAATATGATGTGTCTAGTTAAGAACAATTAACAGCTCATTACTATTCAGTTGCAATTATTGTAGGAATGAAAACTAGTATACACAGTGTGTCCCCAGGATCAAGTTCAGGAACCCCTGTTCTAAATGTTTGTCATCTTCAAGCGTCAAGATGACACTCTGGTAAAGATGAAAGCACAAAAAATGTGAAACAAGCACCCATAACGTCACTGCTTCAAAAATAAATCGGACCCCTTGTTGCCATCGTTTTCTTTCTTTTTTTTAAATGCTACTCGTCTTTGCTTCGTCTCTGATATAGATCAGTACAAACAGCAACATCTGTGAGCACAAATCATTGGAAGGTCATATTGAAGACTAACATTTTTCTTAGACAACCTCGACAGGTATCTGCCGTTGAGACTTCTTCAACCCTCGTCCATGACATTAAACTTGTCTTCAGGCGAAAAAGTTTTGTGTAATTACACTAGTTACGCAAGACTGACTTCTTGAGTTTGACAAAAAAAAATATCACACTATTTAAAGAAAGCTACATCTCACATCTTATTAAAAAAAAAACATTTAAAATGATAAAGAACAGCAACTGTGCTTTTACAAAACACGACGGGATACTATTAGACCATATGCAAAGGTATTTTAAGCGCAGTATGAGACAATATCAAACTGTTACCATCGCCTGACAGATTTTTCCTATCTGCAAGATTCGGTGGGTAAACGCTACACCAACATTCCGGCCCCAACGAACTGACAACTTGTCTGATTGGACAAGACATATCCCAAACTAGCCATATATCACACAGCTGTGCGCAATTTATAGTTTCTAGAGAACGCTGTATTCTAAATAGGAGGCACACCAAGTAACAAATGCTTCGCCAAATAACACATAACAATACCGTTGTATAGCCAGTTTAGACAAAATTGGTTAAGTTGACAGTGAAGAAAATAAAACAAAAATGACACCGATTGCCTGTACAGCGTTTGAACACCTTGACAGACTTACATGTCGTGAATACGAACTTTTAACTATAGCCTACAAACTGACAAAAAGTGATATCCCCAGCGCTTACATTACATTCATTCTGCAGACTCTTATACACACAGCGACGGAATATTGGAGGAGTAGCCTAATATAAGAACACAGGTCTAGTAAACTGTAATATTATCGACTCTTACCTTTGTCGTTTTACGTGCGAGTAGCCTATATTTTCTGAAGTAAATCGACGTCGTACAGACGAATAGCCTACTCTGCCACGGGAGTGAGATTATTCTTCATCCGTCTCCAGAGTTGTTTTATCCTGCGAGGCTGCGACGCCGCTCTTCAACAAACCGCCTTCAATAGTCTCAGACGGTTAGCTACTTCATGGTTTTTGGTAAACTGCCAATTAAGAGCAGTCAGTTTTCAGACGGGACGCGGAGGCAAAATGGTCATCGTACTGTTCGCTACTAGTAGGCTGGGCTATGTCAAGTGGTCTTTGTGCCGATGAACAATTTCGGGAAATTTAGTAGGCTATTGTTATCTTTATCTGGGTATTATCCTATCGTTGTGTACTGTGAAAATATTACAAACCCCGAATAACACTGAACTCCGCATTTAAAGAAACTATGGTTTAGAAACCAGTAACCATCTAGTTTAGACGGACGACGCAGGTAAAACTTTTGGCTCGAGCCCATATCAAGGTGTCGTGAACAGGTTTGGGGGGGTCGTTACAACTTAAGGGGGAGAATCCTCAAAAGCCAGAAGGGGAAGAGGCAAAAAACGGAAAATAACATTCGGTTTACTGGGAATTCCATTATAAGTGGCTTGGCACTAGTTTCTGGACGTGTATTTGGCATACGCCGGCTTCCAAACCCCAGAACATGATTAAGTTCGTTTTCAGGCTGCGCTGCAAATGAATATAGCCCATTGTTTCAAATTAATATGCTGCATATCGTTTAAATTTGGCATTTATTATGCAAAAAAATAGGAACGCGCTTACACAAAACAAAACAAGGCTGTTTTTTAACTACACCTCAGTTGGATATCCTTTACAAATGTATAAAAGTTTTTATTTTTTAATTTTTTTATTAAAGTATAATTAAGCACGTTATAAAGTATACTTTAAGTGCTTTCTATAACTAAATTGGACAATTTAAGTATACTTAAAGTATTTCCTGGGACTATACTTGTCTTTAAGTATACCATTTATGAACTACTTCTAAACTTTGTATCCCAAAGATGTATACTTTAAGTATTTAAACCTAATCTAATTTGATCTAATTTTACTTCTGGAAAGTAAAGTGAAAGGGCACGTTAAGTAGCTACAATACTTGGGATTTAGTTAAGATAAAGCATGATAAAGGCAAACTTTCATATAACTTCTTAGATGTGACGGATGTCTAATGTTCTGTACAGCTGAATCAAGCTTGTACATGCTTCTTTTACAGACATAAGTGTTGCTTTATTGGGTGGCCAAATGCTGATTGCACTTTTTTTTCGCCCCCGATTTGCTCTGGACAACAGCATTTGCCAAATGAATGTGATGTGAAGAAGAAAGAAACACTGTCCATGCACGCCCTTAAATCAAAACAAACCTGCTGTGTTTTTTGTTTGTTACCAACATTACCGGTAAGTGCGTTTTGAGAACGGCGTGATTAATGATTCAAACGGAGCCGAACGTTGTCATCCCAAAATGGCCGGCATTTCCTGGCCGTTTTTGATGTTGCTCGCATTTAGCCGGGAGGAAGAAGCTGTTTAGATGTGTCGGATAGATACGGCTGAGCCAAAACAAGTAGCTAGCACTCACAACGGCTCTCTGATGAACAGACTGTACTACTGTCTGTCAAGCTTAAGACCTCCACAGACACGTTGGACTTGCCCTCTGGAGCCACACCAGACATCTTTTCTTAAACTCTGCATTAATGGAATCGTGACTAATTTGTTTGACAAGTGGACACGCTGCACATGTGCCATGCAGCCCTTATGGCTGGGCTTCCTCAGTACTTTGTGTTAAAACAAAAAACAAAAAAACTTCATGACACTTATCTGGCCCAATCAGGGGTGATGAAACAAGGTTGACAGACCGTGGTGTATCCAGGCACTGGTGCCAAAGTAGAACTAAGTTAGCTCCGTTTGTTCGCTTCTGTTTGACGCCAATGTTTGTACACCTCAGTCACCTCACAGCCCGCCTTAATCCTGTTTTATTAAGCGTGGGTCCAGTCTGATATCCTGTCCCAAGCCAGCCGAGTTTGGAGCACAAACTGCTGCCTTGAGCCAACCTAATCAGTCTGTGGGGTACCCCTCGTGCCCCCTCAAATTTAACATGGTTGGGGAGGGGGGGCATTGTGTCCAGGCACTGCGAGGTCCTGGCTATAATCTGCAGCTGGTTTTGGCTTGAACCTGCTGCAGCAGTAGGGCCAGCGTGAGCTGCTGGTAAAATGCCCTTAGTGACTGAGCTTCTCGGTCCAAGTGCGGCCTAAAATGTAATCCTAAAATTATGAATCAAGTAAAACTGTTGTAACGGCAATAAATAACCATAACATTGTAACGTATGCAGATGAGAGATTGAGCCGTTCTTTTCTCCATTTTCTATTTCTGTGTGTAATCGTTGCTTTCTTTTGTTTCTTCGGCTCATGAAATTCAGTCAGTTAGACTTTTGGTTTGAGAAAAAAGCAGAGTGTGCTGCTGGCGATATCTAGTTAGGCTTTCCCACTCAGAGAAGGCCCGAATGTTCTCATTTGTCTTCCGTGAGTTCGGAAAACCGTTTCACCCGAAACCGTTTGTGCTGTAGTAGCCGACGTACGGTTAGCGTCCCGCGCGGTGTTTGTCGAAGCATTCGACCAATCAAAACAGGGGAGATGACGGCCGGCGGGTTCCGAGGGAAGGATGTGTCCGTCACTAGCGCCGCGCTGTACCAACAGTAGGAAGTGAAATAAAGGCTGTGCGAGGGATCGTGGGCCGGCCGGGCCGGCTGGCCAGCTGCACCAGAGCGTCCGGCGAGACGCCGTTTCTCCGCAGGAAGCCCGGATGCGCGAGGAAGGCCGGACCGAAACCGCACGTTTCCCTCGTGACGGACACGGAGGCTCCCCGCGACCGTTAAAATTTCTTACGGATGACTCGGCTAAAAAAAAAAAAAAAGACACTCGCGGAGAGTTCAAAGGACTGGTTTCAATCAGGGAGACAAATGTGATTAGCAGACTACACTGATACAAACATTGTCGTTTAGTGAATTCCCCCCCCCCCCCCCCCAGTGTTTGATGGGGAATTTTGCCCTTACATCTTTATTTTGACTGTAAATGGAACTGTCCACTGATTACGTGGGGAAAATTTGATACACTTACATGTTTGCACATGCAAATACCTCTCGTGTAGACGTTCCCTCTCCTGCCCTGATAAAATCTGCTCAACTGACCTGTTTCACATCACCTGGGTAGCCACGCCCACTCAGATGCACAGGTGAGTCAAACAGGTGTGTTTCACATGCAGGGCGTGGCAGGTAGGTTATCCAGACAACCGCAACGCTGATGGTTATTTTTTAACCATACAACAGTGGAGAGATTGAAAATATGCAAAAACACAAAAATCTGGTGAAGTCCCTCTCTAGAAGGGTTTATGCTCTCTCATTGATGTCTGCTATTGATGAAGCTAAATATGAACATACCCATAATGCATGTGGAAATCTGCATGTGCTGCTTTTGTACTTTCCATTAAAAACAGAAAAGCTGAGTAGTATCACCACATCAAAACATCGTTTTTTTTTGGGAAAATATAACACTCTTTTCCCCCCTGGCTGGCCCTGTTCTTTACAAATAAACCCAACTTTCCAATACATCTGTGCCTGGCTATTATCCCTGAAACAACAGAGCAGCGCTCTCCTCTTCAGTGTACGGACAGCTGCAGTTACTCCCAGCTAACGATTTCCGGAGCTGTGCTTTAAAAATAACCCCATGAAGGTATTTCATTTCGCCCTACTGGGGATCGTGTGTGGCTTTCACCCCAACCATTTTTTTATTTTTTTACAGACAGAGCATCGCCTGGTCATCAATCGATGCGGAGTCTCAGACTGTATGAAGCCCCAGGCTTTGACTTGATACACTGTGTGATACTACTACTGCAGTACTGGTACTACTACTGCTGCTAATACTTCTACTACTGCTAGTACTGCCGGTAGTACTAATACTACCACTACTGCCGCAGCTAGTACTAGTACTGCTACTGCCAATACTACCACTGCTGGTAATGCTACTGCTGCTACTAATACTGCAGTTACTATATCTATGTGTGTGTGAATGAATGAATTATTTTTATGTTTTATTTTGCGATTTTGAAGGTATTACCACCTCGAGAGAGAGAACAAAAGAGCGACGCATAGGAGAATAGCAAGCTGAGATTGGCTGAATGGCCTGCTCTCGCTTTTGTGTGCTCTTGTGCTCTCAGATGCCAGGGATGCGATCCAAAACCACCGTAAAAAGAACCCAGCTTTTATAGCCACATACAGTATGTGTGTGGGGGGGTTAGGGGGGGGAGTTACTTTTTGAGTCGCTCCACTGAATGAAACAAAATGGACGCCTTTAATCAAATAATTGCAGTAGAAATTGTGTCTCCATTCAAACGCTATAATCTGTGGTTTGCAGATGGCTTCCTGCATCTGAAATGAAACCTGCTGGCAAGTTAGCGTGCTACTCTTAATGTAATGTATTCCTCATTATGGGTTTTCAACTCGGATGAAAACTCTCGCTGTTGCCCCAGAAATCTCAAAGAGTCTTTCCCACATCCTATTATGGATTTGAAGAGCTCCGCTGATGCTGAAATTTGAATAAGATTAATGCATTTGAATAGCATTAAGGGCTAACGTGTTGGCTGTGGTTTTTTAAGTCAGTTGGTTGCCTTTGTTGAGGGGTGTGAAAACAGACAAAGCAAGCTTATGTAACTGTTGAATTCAGCATTCATGTGAAAAATATGAAAAGCACACTGAAGTTTTCAGACCGAGAAAGAAGATGTGTAGCATTACTGAGAAAAAAAAATCTTTTTACCCCAACAAATGTTAATCAAAATTTTCAAACTTACACTGCTATAAACTGTACATATAATGACTGAAAATGCATTAAGCTGTGTAGTTACTTTGTCATTTTGTCATTAACTTTGAGTAATGAATCATTTCTCATCTGCTATATAACTGTTTGCTTTCTGGGAAAAAGTTCCAAGAATTAGTTACCAATTCGTTATTGACATTAATTCCACCTGACATGCATAAAGATGGCAAGTTATTTTAATGTCTCACACACAGAAAAGTTATACACTTACATGTTAGACATTGTGGAGCTGAGCCAACATAATATCAAATGAAAACTTCTTATGAACAATGCAGGAATCCCATGGGATCCAATTACGAAAACCTTCTAGACATAAGATCACATATAAGATTATGTGTGATGAGAATGTTCTGAACTGAACATTCTAATGCTGATGTAACAATCACTACTGGTAAAGTGAGAGAAATTGAGTTCTTGAACACTGACTTAGAATTTTGAAAAAGCTCTCCAAAAGAAAAACCTACTCTTCAAAGGGTTATTAGAAGGCTATTCAACAGCGGTGGGTTCTGGGATAGCTTACCTCCCCGCCATAGGGCAGCATTCCACAGTTCGAACCCATGACCGACTGGACTGGAGTCGGAGCATTGACCACATCTCCCACAAGGCTTTTCCACAGATTTCTCCCCCCCTCCATCCCCCGCCATATTGCCGAGAAATGAGCTGAATTAATCTTTTCTCTGATTTCACTGTTATTTTTTCCTTTTGTTCATGCCATCAGGAAACGTGTACAGTTTACTCAAAGTAGTTACTGATTTACCAAGTTCTTGGGAGTATGACAAGTTACAATCTGGAGAATATAAATTTGAGAGTCATTGGTCTCCAAAGCAGAGGTATGGGGTACACATAGTTAAGTAGTTAAATCTGGCTTTGAAGGAAGCAGAGAACGATGTCAGGGCATGTTTTGTGATTGAGTGAATGTTATTCTTTCTAATGATTTCTTAAAACTATTTTTCACAGTGACGTAATGACAGTTCCCACAATGCTCTTTAGCACTGCATATTCTGAGGAGGATACAGGGTAGAAATACGCACACACACACACGCATATACACACACATGCCCAAGCACTCACACACATTCACGTTCACATACACATGCATGAACACACACACACACACACAACACATGCCAAAGAACTCGCATACATTCATGCTCTCACACACGCATGTACGCACACATGCCCAAGCACTCGCACACATTCACGCTCACACACACATGCATGAACACACACGCACACACACACACACACACTCAGGACTGTTTGCCCTGTGGTCCTCTCCCCGGATAATTGCCCTCATCAGCTGATGAACAGGAGACGTCTTTACAGCACAGAGAGGGACGGCAGGGTTTTCACCGTGATTGATGGATACCGGTGCGTGAACTTTGAAACGCGCAGGAAATTCCGTAGTGGATGCGTAACGTAATATTTAATGACTTTTTTGTTTTGTTTTAATGTAGCGCTTTATTTGTTCTAGTTTCTAGAGTGCTGGGGGGGGTAGAAGGCTCAGTCTGAGCTGTTTTTCGAGCATAATGCACGGTCTGTGTGTGGGAGAGAGTGAACGACGTCAGCAGCTCACACACAAGGCTGTTATGTGATCTGAGCAGCACTCAGGTGAAACAAGACCGCAGAACTTTTCTTTGCTTTTTTTTTTCTGATTCGCCCCCCGTCCCCCCTGTCCCCCCGTCCCGCTCCCCCCCGCACCCTCGTCCCACACCCACACCCCTTGTGCGACCTGGACCGGGAGGGTTTCACTGGATGTGTCACTTCTGTGTCTACAGAGCCGAGAGGGCAGGGGAGAGACAGAGGTCTTTTGTGAAGACCGTGATCATACAACACCCCCCCCCACCCCCCTCCTCCTCCCCCCACCCCCCGTTCCCCCCGTCCCAGAAGCTAATGCTCCCAATTACTGTGGAAGTGCCAAGAGACTGAGAAGAATTCAGAGCAGTCTCTGGCGCCAGCGGGAGAGGCTTTCCGTGTCATCCGTCACCCGCCAATTCTTACCGCCACCGTTAAACGATTCCATCGGGTCTGTTCATATCGGCTGAACCATGGAGGAGGAAGGGGGGGGGGGGTGGGGGGTTACTGCCACCATTAAACAATTCCATCAGGTCTGTTCATATCGGCTGAACCATGGAGGAGGAAGGGGGGGGGTGGGGGGTTACTGCCACTATTAAACGATCCATCAGGTCTGTTCATACGGCTGAACCATGGAGGAGGAAGGGGGTGGGGGTGGGGTGGGGGGGTTACTGCCACTATTAAACAATTCCATCAGGTCTGTTCATATCGGCTGAACCATGGGGGTGGAAGGGGGGGAGGAAGGGGGTTCATTATACCCCTATCAGATACAAGCAGGAAGCCAAATGCTCGACTTGTCAAGAGTGATGTGATACTCTTTTCAGGTCTAAAAATATTGTTTTCATTTTCTTCCCCCCCCCCCCTTCTTATAATGTTTTTTCTTCTTCTTTTTTTAACCGCAGCTGTACCCGTAGTCATCAACACACCGCGTCTGCGGAATTCAGCCGGTATTAAAAAACGAGGCGAGATAAGAGATGGACTCGCGGGCGTCGCCCTCGTTTCCGGATGGGTAGCTGTGGGGGAAGGGGGGGGTGGGGTGGTGGTGAGAAAACACATCTCTGGATACAGTGACTCTGTTTAGGGCCAGTGGCTTCTTTGAGAGGCAAACAGGCCGACAGTTCGTCCAGTTCTCCCTCTTTTATTTTTTGGAATAGCGCTGTGCAGCTGTGCGTGATGGGAGGGAGAGGTAAGTGATAGTAACCATGGGAATTATAAAGCACAACAGGACTGGCCTGTGCACAGATTTATGCATCAACATCCCAGAATCCTCTAGGTCACATAGAGTTTTGTGGTTTTGCTGCTGACTTGATTTGTCCAGTCGTTCCATCAGAGGTAGCAAGAAGGTCACACACACACACACACACACACATACACACACAGCAGAAGCTCAAGTTATAAACTTCTGGATCCAGTAAGCTGTAAGCAAATTAATTAAATTTGGTGAAAACTGGATCGGACAAACCATGAGTGTGCATGTAACATAAATTTGACTGGTGCGGCAACACTGGCTCATTAAAAAAAGTCTTCCAGAGCCCATTTTGCAGACGACTAGTTTGGCCACACTCCCTGCCTAAACAAACATTTTTCATTGTTTGTGAGTTGGTCAGATGTCATAATGGGGCTGACAGGCCTCAAAGAGTCTGGCTTTGAAGCAAAAAAAAAAGCTTCCATTATTTGAAGGGAATGTCAGGCAAGTACTGTTGAATAAGTTAGGACACAGGAAAAATGAGGGCAGGTTATACTCAGATAGTGACGTGCTCAAGGTTAACCAAGGTGATCCAGTCTCCCTCAGTTACCTACAGGGAGTTCTGTGATCAAACGAAATTTTCCTCATGCTCCAAAAATCCCTGCTGCAGAGACACCGAGTCAGAAATACATAAAGCTGCAGATATCCAGCCAAAAACCTGCAAACAGTAAGCTAGACATAATGTAATTGTTGAAACCTTTCTTTTTCGGTTATTTATTTTGTCTTGTCTTAAGTCTCCTTTCTCCGGAGCGCTGTGTGTCGGGAACTTGGGGGGTTTCCCCAAGGGCGATGCATTGCTAGGCTGTGAGATCTTCCCTCAGACCTCTCTTTCCCCTCGAAACCCACTCCGAGCGCCAGCTCTCCGAATACCCCAATTCACCCCCCGCCCCCCCCCCCCTTCTTCCCGCCAGCTGTGTTTCTCATTAGCGAGCGAAAGCCGCCCGGCTCGGTAGCCCCTCGCCAGCTCTCCGCGTCGCGGCCTCCTGTCATCGGGGGGGGGGGGGGGGCAGCGACGACGAGAGGCTCTGCTTTTCCCATCAGCCGTGCGAGGGGGTCCGACACGAGCCGGGTCACTGTCCCTGACTGACAGGGTCACCTCCAGGCGTTTCCGGAAGCTTCTGACAGAGATAAAGGTGAGGGGGGAGTGGTTCACGGCTTTACAGTGTGACAGTTCGGCCAAGAGTGGGCGGGGCTCCCATCAGTGACGGACAGCTGACCTACAAACCGACAGAGCCAGAGAATACTTTTTTTTTTTTAAACGTCACTTTTAAATACAGCTCACCTAAAAAAACTGCAGCTTTTGACCTCTAATTTGATTACACCCTAGGTGGCAGCTCTATAGCATCAGAATAAACTGTGTGTATTTGCATATGTGTTTATCTTTTGTAAGTACAACTATTGAATGCTTAAACCCAGCCTCTTCATTAAAAATGCTTTGTTACTGACATGCAACACTATGTTATCAGTTGTTTTGAAGGCATGTTCTTTGCTCCCCCCCTACAACCCACCCCCACCCACCCCCCTCCCACCTCAGAAGGTCCCACGTCCCCTAATTGAGATTCTGGGTGGGTCGAAAGTGCGCTCAGCATATGGGTGTGGGAGTATGATTTAAGAGGCTTTAGGGTGGGCCTCCGTCTCCACCGCGCCGCAAGATGATCTTTATCTGGCGTTCTGGAGAGTTATTAACGCCACGGGAGTAGCAGACGTTTCGGATAGGGACTGAGCGTCACCCCGTGCCGTCCCGTTCCGTTATTGGACAGTAACGTGTAATCGGATAAATAAATAAAAAACACGACAGAAAGTCTTGTCTGGATCCGAGGTACGGATCTTGATACTATCTAATTACAAAACAAATCCCTGAGACAACAAGGGAGAAAAAAAACCTTCTTTGTCACCAAGAAACTGGTGAGCAATGCTGTGTCACACGGGGCGAGGATTAGCTGTTCTTCTCAGGTCGATGATACGTCATCTGATCGGTTTCAGCTTTGTTTTCGCGGGAGTTAGTGTGTGCCTTCCGAAAGGGTCTTAATTTCGTTGAACTAATTAAAAGAAGCACAAACAAAAGAAGTAAAATAAATAAGTACAACATCCGATGTTGCTGACAGTTTTAATGGAACACGGTATCTCGTTCTGTAATCTACAAGCGGAGTCACATTTCCTTCATCCAAACACATCTGCCCCCGCAAATAAGAGTCATTGTTCTCCGGTGCTTCTGGGATTCCTGTTCGGATCTCGCGTCTGCTGCGGCGAGTGTGTTTCCCTCTTTAGCGCGTAGCGCCGCTCACGCGCGGATGTTCGAACGGGGAAACGGAACTGCAGATTTCCCTCGACGGTGAAAAAAAAAAAAAACGATTAAACTTTTTAACAAGAGAGCAGGAACATTACCCGCCCAGCCCCGCCCCGCCCCCCCCCCCTCCTCCTCCCCCTCTCCGTCCCTCGTAAATTGGACTGATTAATGCGAAAACTTTTCCAGTCCCAAAGTTAGAAAGTCAATTAGCTCACACGTTAATGAGCTGCTCGCTGCTCACTAGAGGATGAGTCCCCGGGTGCAGGATAGTTTGGTCATGCGTATGTCGGTTAGCTTTCAAAATGGAAACGGGAATATATATATATAGACAAAAAATTAATGTAGGTTGGTCGTAGCTTGGTCGTCGGTGATTGGCAGGAGAGGAGGGCTCCACCCATTATAGGGTTCATGAAGCCTCACGAATCCTTCCTTCCATCTGCAGCTCCTGGCTTCTTGAGTTAACGGGGTTGGAAGGGGAGGGGGGGAACCCCCTCCCTGAAACATGGCCCTTACAGCTGGTTTAACTACAACACGCCCCCCCTTTGATGTTCGATTCCTAATTGGGACACATTCTCACATGCTATCTGTATGTTAGCGCCATCGGTCACGCGTGCATTTCGCCATGATAAAAAGCAATCGTGAGACAAAATTAAAAATGAAAAAAAACATTCTGCCTGTTTAATGTGGGTGAAATGGACACCGAATGTCCAAGATTGTGAAATTTAAAAAATGGTACGGTTGCTGGATCGTTAAGCTGCATTAATAGCTGGTTTTCCAACAGATTTGGCGCACTTCTTGCTAGCACAGGAAATGTGATATTGCATAAAGCACCTTAACTTCAGCGCTGTTTCCGATTCTAACACCGTATACAGTTCAAAACGAAGATCACTAACACTGCTATTTAGAGATTAACAGACGTTAGATGCAAGCTCGTAGTGTGTATCAAGTTCTACCACCCTTCCACAGCAGGACGTGATGAAACTGAAGTTGAACTGCACGCAATTCCCTTCCTGCTGCCTGCTCCTGTTTACAGAAAAACAAAACTGCCGCAGCATGCGAAGAACCTTCAAGTCGCATCAGATGTACATGTATCCAAAAACGCCGCTGTTGCCGTTGGAAACCCCCCAGCGACATATCAAAGAAAACAAAGCCCGCCGGGCACATTCGCTATTCACTTGCTGGACTCCTGAGGGGAGGGGTGCGGGAAAGCCCCCTGCCTCTTTCGGGGACCCCCGAACTTCTCCGGGACATAAATCTGAAAGCGGTCAAAGAAGGGTTGAACCTCGGGGTGTTTTCTTCTTGGGACAACCAAGCGGACGTGAGATGTGAGAGGGATGAGAAGGAAAGAGGCGCCATTTTGTGCCAAATGTTTAGGGGGAATAGAGTAAAGAGGGGATGCTTCACTGATGGCAGGTGGAGTGTTTTGATCACAGGTGACGCTTTTTAAACACCTTCGACCGGCGGTCCGAAATGGACCGAGAGGTCTGTTTCATGTGGGCCCTTAAATCGAGATTCTGGAAGGTCTGTCCCACTGAGCCAGGCCCGGTGACTCCCCTCTGTTGTTGGAGTTCCTGGAGGGGGGGGGGGGGGGTGGGGGGGGTGGGTGGTGTCACTGGGATCAAGGTCAAGGAGGAAGTTATGACCAGGGGCCCCCCACAAAAGTTGAAGCTTGAGTTTGAACGGGGCGGGGGGGGGGGGTGGTTGGGGGTGGGGGGGCAGAGGAGGAGCAAGATGCACAGAGGACCAGATCGGTGGACACCTGCCACAGCCAATCAGGTTAGAGTTTAGACAAACCCTTTCAAGTCCTGCTCACATGCTAGGCTTACTGGGAGGTGGGGTCCACTGCATTTAGTGTGAAATGAGGAAGAGACCCACAAAAAGAGGCTCTGGTCTAAAGCACGGGTTGAGAGAAAATTGGTTTGCTTTCTTTGAACTCCTCCTCAGCCAGTTTAACTTGAGACTTTAACTTCAGGGTTTAACATTAATAAAAACCTTTTAAACCAGGCCCCATTCACTAGCACAGGATTTTTTTGCTGAAGCAGTTCAGGTCCCTGATTAAGCAGTACAACGGCAATGCCCCATCTGGTATTTGAACCTGCAATCTCTAGAGCAGTGGTGTCAAACTCGTTGCCATGGAGGGCCGTGTGTATGCAGGTTTTCATTCCAACCAATTAATGCTGCCTTAATTGAGTCCAATTACTCATTCAGCCATATGCGTTTAACTGCATTGAAGCACAGAATATAAGAAAATTTTTATTTAGACAATGTGAGTCACCATAGACGTCGGGTCACCATTGTGCACAAACCTGCATCCCTAATTCAGCAAATAATTTAACTAATTATATAATCAAGATCTGAGGCTGGAATGAAAACCTGCATACACACGGCCCTCCATGGCAACGAGTTTGACACCACTGCTCTAGAGTAATAATGACAGTTCCCTACCTTCTTTTCTTTTTTTTTTTTACATTTCAGAACACCCTCGGAGGTCTGTGTTTTTATCTAAGCTCAGCCCCTCAGCTCCATGCTGAGCCTGTGGATGAACATCGCATTAAAAACGCTGTACCTCGTGGTTAGCGACAGAGCTAGCTCCCCCTCGGTGAACAGATGGGGCTTCATAAATTAACCGGGACAAAGAGGCCCAGTTTAAAAGAGGGGCCGGTCAGATCTGGAAGCGCGTCGAAGGCAAGAGCTCCGGTTACCAGCAGTGCCGCGGATCGAAGCGAAGCGTTCGCGCGCTCCGTCTTTTTTGTTCTGTTTTAGTGCGCGTGCAAAGTAAATCACCCCCCCCCCCCCGAAATCCGCTACTACTACTGGCCCGCTAGCCCTTTTTCTCCCGGTCAATAGGAAACAGATGTCGCCAGCGACGGGGGGTGGGGGGGGGGGGATGACGGTTTGGGATGAAAAAAAAGATGACGAGGGTCGGCTGTAATTTTTAAAAGGCTTCCAGGGGAGGGTGGAGGTGGAGGGGAGGTGGAGGTGGAGGGGGAGGTGGAGGTGGAGGTGGAGGTGGAGGTGGAGGTGGAGGTGGTGGAGGAGGTGGAGGTGGAGGGGGAGGTGGAGGTGGAGGTGGAGGTGGAGGGGAGGTGGAGTGGAGGTGGGAGGGGGGAGGTGGAGGTGGAGGGGGGAGGTGGAGGTGGGAGGTGGAGGGGAGGTGGAGGTGGAGGTGGAGGTGGAGGTGGGAGGTGGAGGTGGGGGAGGTGGGAGGTGGAGGGGGGTGGAGGTGGAGGTGGAGGTGGAGGGGAGGTGGAGGTGGAGGTGGAGGTGAGGGGGAGGGGAGGTGGGGGAGGTGGAGGTGGAGGGGGAGGTGGAGGGGAGGTGGAGGTGGAGGTGGAGGTGGAAGTTGAAGGTTTCGGCTCGGGTTCCTGAGAGATGGCCCGTGGCCTTCACGTGCGACCGCTAACTGACTGACGGCTAAACGAAGCAGATGTTACCGCCAGTCTCGCGCTCAGTCTAATATCTCACAGCGTTATGAGCGCTCTGGGCCTGGATGGCGGGTGGAGGGGGGGGGGAGGGGAGGGGGAGGGGGAGGGGGCGTGCCCCATGTGTACATTTTCACACGAGGCCAATATATTTATCCATTTATCGCATTATGAGCTGGGAGTGGGAGTTGAGGAGATGCAACACACATTCCAAGGCATTTTACAAGAGGGCTGCTCCCACCTCCCCTTCCCTCCCCCCCCACAATTTTTTTTTCTTTGGCTATTTGCAAATGTTCCAATGTTCCTGGTCTCGCCAAATTCCACCCTTTGTCTTGGAGGATAGTCTGACCCCTTCGTGAATCCCCAAGCTTTGCTTTCCCATTACACAGCTGGGGCCAAAGTTGGCTCATTACTGTCGTATAATGGATAGGGAACCGGCCTCGCTGCTATCTTGAAGGTTGCAGGTTAAATTCCCAGGTGGAACAGACTGAACTTGTACCCTTGAGCAAGGGGTCCTTTACCTGAATGGGTTCAATTATTTGTCCAGCTGCATAAATGGACTTTATTTCAGAAGAATGTAAGTTGCTCTGGGTAACAGTGTCTGCGAAAATACCAGCAAGAGCTTATCATTTTCATTAAATCACAGGCGGTAATGGTGTACAGAGTATGATAACTGTCTGCACGTTGTTTTTAGGCCAAGGACACACTTTTCCTGAAAAAAAAAAACCCCCAGAAAATTAGACTTCACTAACTTCCTTTTTCATCTCCGGTTCTCATCTGTGATCCGCGCTGACAGAAATGGTGGCGTAGCCCTCTCTTCCTTAAGTGTTTATGTCCTCAGCCACACTGACTCCGCCCACCACTCCTCCATGGCTAGCAACAGTAACACTGGTGGGCGGAGCTTACGCCAGTCCAAAAATATATAAATGTCTTTCAAAAAATAGCCAGACACCAAAGGAAAGAGGGTTGGCCTGGTTCCAGCTCTCCGACCCAAAAGCGTTTTGAAGATCCCGCTAAGCAAAAACAGCCATGAGACTAGCGTGCGTGCCACAAAGCAGTGTATCACAGCGAGAGCTATTTAGCCCTAGCAGCAAGGTCGCTATTTTTCACTATTGCAAATGCAAGAGGACGGAATGTGAGCTATGCCCTTCATCTGCTGTGCTGCTGTGACCCCGCCAGGCTTCCGTAGTTATGCGGATTATTTAAATCACAGCATCCCAAAATGGTGGGCAGTGTATAGGACTCTGTGCTGGACTGTAGGAGAGGCAGTCAGTCGAAAGTACCAGATGCTAGAGTAGAGGATGAGGTCAGCGCTATCCCTGCAAGCAGCACACAGCGGTTAGCGGCTCATCCCACTAAAACGCAGTGTTTCAAGTGCAGGGATGTGCCCCATGGTCTGCTGGCATGAGGCTAGCAAGCACACATCAGCCCCATGGTCTGTTGGTAGCAAGCACAGCTAGCAATGTTTCACTACAGTCGGCCCGTGGTCTGTTAGCGCCCGGCTAGCAAGCATACAGCAGCCCTGTGGTCTGTTAGCACCAGGCTAGCAAGCATACAGCAGCCCTATGATCTGTTAGCACCAGGCTAGCAAGCATACAGTAGCCCTGTGGTCTGTTAGCACCAGGCTAGCAAGCACACATCAGCCCCATAATCTGTTAGCGCCAGGCTAGCAAGCATACAGCAGCCCTGTGGTCTGTTAGCACCAGGCTAGCAAGCATACAGCAGCCCTGTGGTCTGTTAGCACCAGGCTAGCAAGCATACAGCAGCCCTGTGGTCTGTTAGCACCAGGCTAGCAAGCATACAGCAGCCCTGTGGTCTGTTAGCACCAGGCTAGCAAGCACACATCGGCCCCATAATCTGTTAGCGCCAGGCTAGCAAGCATACAGCAGCCCACTAGCGATCAGCAGTTCAGAGCTTTGCAGACTGGCACCTACCCCGGTGCGTAAGGGGAAAGGCTTGGATGACACGGCCCGAGATGAGGATCGGCTGTTAAAACAACGTGCCCTCTTTTCCGTCCGTCCGGGCACCGCTCGTTTGGGTAAACGGACACGGAGTGCCGGAATGTTCGAGTCAAATGTTGAAATGCATCGGCCTGAGAAACGGGGTTTTTTCGGCGCAGTGTGTGTGTGTGTGTGTGTGTGTGTGTGTGTACGGTATTGCCACCGGCCACCGCCGCCGCCGTCTCGCTCCCGGGCCGCTATTGTGTTCCCGCCGCTGCCCTCGCGGTGCCCGGCGTGTCCTTAAAGTCCCCCGTGCGGGACCCGCTCTAAAAAACCACCCCTGACCACCCCCACCCCGCACCCCGCACCCCGCCACAATGAGCCTATTCTCCTCTCGGCCCTCACGCATGACTTCACCCTCTGAATTCTGCCCCAGGCGGGGTAATCCTTGCCCCCCCTTGCCCCCCCCCCCCTCACCCTCCTGACCCCCCCTTGTCCCTGTCCCTGCCCCATCCCACCCCTCCCACTGTCACCTTCACCCCTCGTACCCTGACCTCCCCCTTCCCAGAGTTTGTCACCTCTGGGGGAAAATGTGGGGGGGGGGGGGGGGGGGGAGGGTACCCCGTGATTGATAATGCAGTGAGTGACCCCAAAGGGGAGGGGGGGGGGGGGGGGCATAAGGGGTGGGAGTAGAGAGAGGTGGGTATTGGGGCCACAAAAGCCAGAGTGGCAGGCCTTACTTTAAACCCCTCAAATGCACACATTTTGAGAGAGAACCCTCCCCTTCCCCTCCCCTCCCTCCCTCCGGAGCTCCAAGGTCCTCAACCTACCCCCCTAACCGACGGCACAATGCCCCCCCCCACATCACGTCCATCTGTGTCCACTTCCTGTGCATCTGCTGGTTTGGGAGCAGCAGACTCCTGCGCCTCCTCACCCCAGCCCCCCACCCCCCCCCCAGCCTAGTGACCAAGGGGCAGCTGACAGGCCGGAAAGACCCACTCAGGACGGACAGGAAGTACAGGGGTGGGCGCTGAGGAAGAGACAGGCCTCAAACCCCCCGCCCCCCCCCACCCCCCCTCGTGCTGCTGGTTTTCAGGGCTGGCTGGAAATAGCCCGGTTTGGGACGGGAGGGGCGAGGACGTCCCAGGGCCGCAGACTAACGCGCCCCTTTCTCTCTGCTGATCCCGTAGCCCCACAGCTCATTTTTAAACTCTCCGCCCCGACTACGGGTGGATTCCCCCCCCCCCCAGATCAAGAAGCCCGCACGGTGGTAAGAAACGCCAGTGTTTTCAAACACGGCTCAGAGATATAAATTGATTTTTATGCTCATATGAGCGAGTGTTGGGAGTACCTCACTCTACACAGTATTTCTGTTGGACGAGACCAGTTCTCCCCAAACTGTACTGCGACATCGCAGCCTACAGATAGAGTTCTGCAGGTATTAAATGTCAGCAACGTTTTCCTACGGATTTCCTGTTTGGCAATTGCAACACCCTACAAAACTTTACAAAGTAACGAGTAATCAATAAATTCATTGTGAATAATTTAAAAAATCATTGCGGCAATGTGTGAAATAAAACTCAATTCTCTCCCAGATTCTTAAACGCATTTAAAAATCTGACTTTAATCCTTAGCGCCCCCCAGTGGTAACCTACGCCGATGCTGTAACACACCAACACACAAATTTACCAGGGAGTTTTGATTTGACTACTAATACCATGAAAAAAATGTGATTTACAGCTTGTCTAGGCTTGCATAAAGCAAAAATAACCCTCCCAAAAACATAACATAATTGCTACAATTCAGTCAGCATTATTCATTGTCACTCTTAGTAAAGGCTCAAGGCGACAAAAATAATAATCACTTGCATAAACCTGCGATTTGTATTAACCAGTACGCAAAACAGCCACGTATTGTGATTGAATGTTAACCTTCATAAATTGCTGGGTTTACAGCCAAGGGAGAGAGAAAAAAAAGCCATCACAGTACGCTATGTTTTGCATACCCATCGGCGTTCGTTTAACAACGTCAAGTCATAACAAAAAATACGAGATGTATCATGTAAAATAACGATGTGAATTCGACAGATTAGCTGTAATAATCTTGGCAGGCGCTGTGAATTCCATTATTGGCCGACCAAAATACGGCATGTGTTTTCCATTATTCCGCACTGTAATTTGCGTCTATCAAGTACACAAATAATACGTCAATTAAAAAACGAAAAGAGTGCGGCGTTAGAACAAGTACTAGACTTGAGAATAAGCACCAGCGAGGCAGAACTAGGGCAAGTTACAGACGAGAGTTCACTCAGAACTCGCAGAGCGGAGTTCCAACCACCGTCTCGATCCAAATAAAAGGTGTCGACAGTGGCCGCTTTGTCTGACGAATTCCTTGGCAACCGCTACTTTGAGAGGAACTCGGCTGCGCCTCGCGGCGAGGATTTCACGTGCAGAGAACGAGACCTGCCTGCAGCGCGTCTCTGACCCGAGGACTTTATCATAAACCCTTCTGTTCAGAGCTGGGCGGGCGGGGGGCCTGTCTTTTCTCTGTGCAACTAAAAGAGGGAAAGACTGAATAAATAAAAGATAAAAGTGCTGCCCTTTGCCAGCGATTTCCGGTTTCTGATTCTAACAAGTACTGATACACGGCGTTGGGTAGAATTGCATGTGATCTGGATTTCGTAATCAAAATACTGTCATGGACTAACTGTAATTAGTCCTTGATACTTTTAAAAATGCACCAGATCTCATTAGTTACTTCTCTAAAGATTGCATGCCTACACTTTGGATTACCTCAGTGTACAGTGTACACACACGTCTCTACACACACACGTGCAAGCACGCACCTACACAGGAGGATGATCAGGAAGATAAGTAGAAAAAAAGAAAAGAAACGCATTAAGTATACCTGATTGAGAAGCTTTAAAGTCAAGCACAAAACCCACATTTGTTTGTGTCTAACATTCTCAACTCGGAATGGTGGAAGCAAGTGTGGTTTTACTGTTTCTTCCGCGAATCTCGTAGCTCATAGTTTATCGAAATAACAGAACGACATGGAAATAAAACACAGAAACGCGCTACGTGTATACATTGATAGGCAAAGTGGATGAAGCACTCTGCAGAGGCATTTAATGCTGGTCTCCGCAGAACGGGAGCGGATTAATCAGGAAGAGCAGCCAGCGTTCGCCGCATTTTCAATCCGTTCCGGAAATGTGCAGTAATGCTGCACTAATGCAGTTCCCCGCAGAGATCCTCATTTTGCAGAGACTGCAGCCAACATCCTGAGCATCTTAGACAGAGCCAGGCTGCTCTGATTACTGAAAGAATGCATCATTTTAGAGGGCCAGAGTCCATATAAAACATAAAAAAACAAGAGTGACAATTGATTCTGCATCGTTAGAAAAAGCACACCTGTTTTCGCAAATCACTCCAATTTGTCTGACCTAATTGACCTAACTCTAACTGGGTCTGATTTACTAAATGCACTTGCAAGTC
Source organism: Anguilla rostrata (assembly GCF_018555375.3). Classification (NCBI taxonomy): domain Eukaryota; kingdom Metazoa; phylum Chordata; class Actinopteri; order Anguilliformes; family Anguillidae; genus Anguilla; species Anguilla rostrata. The sequence goes on along the minus strand of NC_057938.1, from coordinate 54,404,956 downwards.
ATTGAGGATAAAGAGAATCTGCAAAATGCCTAAATGTAAAATAAAATGAAAAAAAAAAAGATTCTCTCCTAACAGTCGAGTCCTCTCAATACCTCGTCACACAAAGGTCAGAGAGGTCGCGAGGACATCTGTTTCCACTGTAGAACTGTGCACAGTGCTGCCCTTCAGCGTAGTCATAACACGCAGGTGCGCAGGCGTGCGATGACGGACAGGTGTGCACAGACTCGCTGACGGACACTAACGCTGGGCCTCTGCTGCGTCTGCGGGTTCACCTTGGTCCAGGTGCGACCTCGCTCTCCTCCGCCTGGCAATTACGCCGGAACCTTCCGGGAAGCGCCGTGCCCCCGCAGGTGCAAGAGCGGCCGGGGTGCTTTATTACGTTGCCGCGGCGATGGTCGCCACGGCGAAGGTCGCCCCCGCAGCCGGGATGGAAACGGCTGGTTGGTCCTCCAAGGCGAGCACCGACGTACCTGCCTCAAGGTGACATCACGACTCGCCCACAATTCCACACGGGGAGATACCGCCCGTTATTTATTAATTTTTTTAATTACAATTTTCAGCAGCACTTACTGAATTTGTGTTTAAGAGAATAAGACATGTAATACATTTTGATTGGGCTTACAGAGAGGATCTTGATTTGAGTGGAAAGCAAGAACAATAAAAGTTGCTTGAACTGCTTAGCAGTTTACATCCTTTTAAGCTTTGAATCAACACATAGTCGCTCTTATCTTCTTAGTACACGAGCTGCTGGATGTATCACAAGGTCATGATACGTGAGGTCATGTTTTTACCAGCCACACACACGCGTCCGGGGTCAGCGTCACACGAACACCATGATGTCATCCAGGTTCTTCCGGGTCAGGTTGGGCACCGTGGCGTCGCTGGCGGGAAACCCAACGGGCAGGAGCACCAGGAGCTTCTCATTGGCCGGCCGGCGGAGGAGGAGCCTCACCTGCGGGCCGCAGTTCAGGGGCGTCGACGTCACCGTCACCAGGCCGACGTTCTGCGACGGGTGGGGGAGGACGAGGGTCAGGTGCGGTGGATTGAGCCAAAATGGTGCCATATGTGTGTGTTTGTGCATAATGGTGCATGTGTGCATGTTTGTGTATAAGAGTGCATGTGTGCATGTTTGTGTGTAAGGGGGCAAGTGTGCATGTTTGTGTATAAGGGTGCATGTGTGCATGCTTGTGTATAAGGGGGCATGTGTACACGCTTGTGTATAAGGGGGCATGTGTGCATGTTTGTGTATAATGGTGCTTGTGTGCATGTTTGTGTATAAGGGTGCATGTGTGCATGTTTGTGTATAATGGTGCTTGTGTGCATGTTTGTGTATAATGGTGCTTGTGTGCATGTTTGTGTATAAGGGTACATGAGTGCATGTTTGTGTATAAGGGTGAATGTGTGCATGTTTCTCATCTCACCTTTAGTGCAGCCAGTAGGATTCCGCAGGCTATAGACACGCTGATCTCATTGTAGTAGTGTGTCTTCTTTTTGCCATTGCCCTTGAGCCCGTAGGTCTGCTTGAACACCAGGATGAGGTAGGGAGCGATGTCCAGGTACTCCTTAATCCAGTTTGTCCTGCAGTTACCAGGGAAACAACACACACTAAAACACCAGCCCGGTCTGCTCACCCCATAATCAAATCTGCAAACTCCCTCAGCGCCAAATGCACAGTTTATGATGCTTCAATAGAACCTGCGGTGGGTGGCAAACTGCAGGCCCACAGAATCAGACAGGGAACAACCTCATCAAAGCAATAAGCTTTCAATGCATAAAAAATGCACCAGGGGGCGCCCCTGTGCTATGAATGCCATCAGCGAGGAGCTATACTTTGAGCTCCCCTCCGCTGAACAATCTACCAATCGGATGAGACGTATGGAGAGGGGAGCGGTCAGGGGTATACCTGTGTGTGTGTGTGTGTGTGTGTGTCTGTGCTTCCCCTCAATAATGACCGAACTGCCAGTCTGGGTGTTACACACAGTACCTGTATGTACCCTGTATCTCTCTCTCTCTCTCTCTCTCCCCACACACACTCTCTCTCTCCCTCTTTCCCCCACTCTCTCTCTCCCTCTCTCTATCTCTCTCTCTCTCTCTCCCTCCCTCTACCCTCTCTCCCTCCACCCTTTCTCACTCCCCCCTCCCCCCTCTCAGGTTTGTTTATTATTGGATATTGTATCCTTTTCTTTGGTCTGGTTCTTTATGGCAGCTGTCTGGCAGGGCTGGTGTAAACTGAGGACAGACGGACTGAAGGTCAGACAGACAGACTGCTGGGGGCCGGGCTGGATTACATAGGGACAAGATCAATATGAGAAAAACACAATATACATATTTTAACGGAAAGCGATCAATGATTTTGTAACTAAGCAGAGTCTTGGTTTTTCCTTATGTGATGTCCGTGCATATACAGTGTACTGTGTTTGCATACACTGCATGTCCAAAATTATCCGGACATGCCTTCTAATTAGTGGATTCAGCTACTTAAGCCACATCCATTGCTAAAGGTGCATAGACACACACTGGCAGTACTGAAGATGGGCTGTACTGAAGAGCTCAGTGACGTTCAATCGTAGGATGCCAACTTTCCAACAAGTGTTTGTGCGTTTGTGTGTGTGTGTGTGTGTGTGCGTTCCTGTGTGTGTGTCTGTGTGTGTGCATGCATGTGTATGCATACGTACATGAGTGTGTGCGTGCGCGTATGTGTGCATGGTGTGTAGTGCATGCAGTGTGTGTTGTGTGTATCTAGGTGTGTTTTGTGTGGTGAGTGTGTGTGTGTGTGCATGTGTTTGTGTGTGCATGTGTGTGTGTGTGTGTCTGAGTGTGTGTGAGTGTGTGTGTGTGGCCACTCCCCTCACCTCAACCTCTGTAGGTCACTGACCCACTTGTCTCCCATCCTCTGCCTGTAGTTCATCTCCTCCTCCTGCTCCACAATCTCACGGATCTGGTGCTTGACCTCGGCGTCCGCCACGACCACAAAGGTCCAGGGCTCTGTATGAGCCCCACTGGGGGCCGTCCCTGTCCAGGATTATTATTATTATTATTATTATTATTATTATTATTATTATTATTATTATTATAAGGGTCACATCTGCCTTTTGTGTACTAATGCCGCTTTAGCTACCATTTTAAATTCTACTACTTTAGGACTTAAATTTGCTGGAAATAGTGATAAACCATTTTAAATACAGCACTTGGACATACCGCCCATGTAACCAGACGAGGCGGGTCAACTGTGTCGTCAGCTGTTTTAACTGATTAATGCTAGCGCTGGCTAGCAATGGAAAGCCGGCAGTCAAAACATATATTTCAGTTCACTTTATATTCCAGAAAAGCGGCGTACAGAGGGTATCCGAAAATCCTCGGAGAGCCATTAACAGCATCGTCTTTGATCTTTCAGTAAAGGCCGTATTTTAGTGGGTAATAAATCCTCACTGCCGCCTGCAGTGCGCGAGGCTCTGGCGTGAGTCCGGCGGGCAGAGCAGCCATAGCAAGAGCTCCCCCTGCTGGACAGAAGTGCGCATGACGACATGTCCGGTCAAGACGTGCTCGTGGGCTAAAAATAGAGCCTCAGCCGCTCATTAGACCCCTGCCTCATTACACTGAGCCGACTGTTTTAACCTTGTAGCCCTGGCTAATGAAAGCAGATCAGCTGGCCATTGATTACAGCAAAGGACTCTGGGACTGGTTCCAACTGAGACACCTTCCACACAGCAGGGAGGTGATCATCTTTCACATCAAACCCCCGGGTCCTAATGTCAATATTTCCTGATACACCAACTACCCCCACCCCACCCCTCTAATCTTACTGGCCCACTACCCTTCTTCCCAAAGTATCCACTTTCACCTCTACCCCATTACCCAACAACCCCTTCTACTCTTACTGCCTCTGTATGCTTCTAACCAGACTACATTACCCATCTACACCTCTACCACACTACCCAACAACCCCTTCTATTCAAAATGCCCCACTGCTGCACCTGCTACTGCTCAAATCCCGCTATCTCTTATATCCCCTTAGTGGTACTCAAACACCCGCTGCCCCTCCCCCCCCCCTCCCCGCGCTGTGAGGGGGGCGGGCGGTACCCTACCTGCGGTTCGCACGACGTAGTCGATGACCTCGCGGGGCACCGGTTCGGGGCTGAGGAAGCGGACGGACCTCCTCTCGTTCATCAGCTTGTAAAACTCCTGCGAGCGCTGCAGCATGACGTCAGAGGGGTACCGCGGGGGGGCGTAGGGTACGTGGGGGACGTCCTCCTCGCTGGGCGCCCAGTCTTCACCTTCCGCTAAAAACCCAAAAAACAAAAAAACAAAAACAAAAAAAAAACTAACATACATCCAGACTATTAGAGAACCACCTGGAGGCATGTCTCCATGGCTCAGTAAAGTCACTGTGTGGATAAACGTATTAATAGTAATGAAAACCAGGATAAGCGGGTATAGATAATGGATGGATGCATGGATGGAACCCGCCCCAATCTCTCGGGGAGCTGTGCTGTAAAGTGTGTGTGTGTGTGTGTGTGTGGGTGTGGGGTGGGGGGGTGTCTCAGCACACCCTGTCCACCTGGATGAGTCACCAGAGAACGGGACGATTCAACACAACAGAGTTACACTCTACCCGACCTGTGTGTCAATGAGCCAACAGCCAATCTGTCCGAAGGTCTTAATCCTTGGCATTAAGAATCGGTACGTGTACATAGTTTCCGCCAAAAAAACTCCCTCCTTCTAATATGCAGCAGCTAATCGATTCTGAATTCTGATGATCTCTCTCATAAATGATTCAACGCCGGTCAGATTCACCACACTGGTTGGTTTGATAGCCAACCTATTCTGAGACATTTTCAAGAGCAATGACTATTTGATAAAATGTTAATCATATAATAACAAAAATGAGTGTGTGTGTCTCATTATATCAGGAAAGCAAGCCATATTTAACTGCAGAATGTGATTTTGGTCCACATAAATGATTAAAATAATGCAAATGTATTCAACTTCAAATGTTCCTCCAATTTTACTCAACCAGCCAGTTCAACTGACTGGATTTACATTTTCTGCGATTGTTGTAGTTACTGAGGTAAACAAACACCGTAGTGATTAAAGTTCAGGTTTTGGCAAACATTGTCAAGGTCGTTAGAACTACACAGGAAACGAAAGTGAACACGCAGAACCGCACAGAGCTGATTTCTGAATTCAGCTTATAATCAGCAAACAATACAGAGCCAAGAAACCAGGTGAGGTGAGTTAACTGTCCAATCAATGGCTTCAATTGCTCAGTTAAGTGCTGAGTAACCATGACAACCTGCAGACTCAAACTCAAGTCCTCTAGGCCCCCGGTGTACAATTTTTTGTCTGTTCCAATCACAACTGCAATTTAGGAATTATATATATAAGCGCTAAGCATTTTTTTTAACTTATGCTTTTCATGTTTCGACGGATTATTGACCCTCTTCAGCCACATTATGTCAGAAATAGGTATGCCTGCTATGAAGAATAAGTGTCTCATTGCAGGGGAGACCGACCTTTCCTCGGAAAACATTCTTCAGTGGATGGACATAAGCTTTATTTTTTTTGTGCAATTTTTCTCCCATTTTCTCCCCAATTTAGTCGTTATGCGTTATGGTTGATGCGCTACCCTCTGTTGGTCTGGGGAGGGTGTGGACTACCACATGCCTCCTCCGATACATGTGTAGTCGCCAGCCGCTTCTTTTCACCTGACAGCGAGGAGTTTCACTGGGTACACGAGCTTTTTAAGAAATTTACGAAACATTTCAGATTAATGAGTGGGCTCAGTACAATAAATCCGAGTGGATGTTGGTATGAAATCCAGGAAGTGACCTCGTTCAGAATTTGGCAGATGTTATTTTCCCTCCCAGATTTACATACAGAAGTCCTCTGAACTTCGGTATGACAGCGTACTGTTTGAATGTATTCATGTATTTAGCAAGAGTCTGACTGTACACATAACTGTTGTCCACACACCTTGTGGTGCCAAGTTTAATGTTTGCTTAGTTACTTTTTTTACCGTAAAGATGGAGTGGCTTGGCAATTATAAAACGCGTTTTCAGTCCAAAGGTTGCGGGTTTGACTCCGTGCCAATGTGGTGCCTAGACTAATTCCCTTCAGTAAGGTAACCGACCTCACTTCCCACTCTCAATGCCCACGTGAATTAATGATTAACAAATTCAACGAAATCAATACACTGCGACAATAACTGCTGATTAGCTCAATAGTTGGGCAATTAGTTGAATATGTATAAAACATACAACTGCTGCAGTCAGGCAAACTGAACAGGCTTCATCATAAATAGCTTAGCTACAGTATGATGATATTGTGAGGGAACTCCATCTGCTTTAGCCGCGCACAGTATGGTATTTTGGCACCTCACGTCTTTATTTAGGGTTGTAGCCTAGACGTGGACGAAATTATTTATCAGACGTTGGATGTCTGTGCCGTGTGCTTCTGGCAACACTCGTTCTCTGACATATTTGTGCTGAGTCACCACGTGAGAGAGAGAGAGTGAGAGAGAGAGAGAGAGACAGGGTGTGTGTGTGAGAGAGGGAGAGGGTGAGAGAGTATGAGAAAGAGAGAGAGAGAGAGAGAGAGAGGGTGAGAGAGAGAACGACGGAGAGAGAGAGAGAGATAGAGATAGAGTTACACTGTTACACTGCAAGCATTCTCAAGAACAGAATGTGCGAAGGCTATATTTCCCCTTAAGGTGCAAGATCACAGACATGTAATTAGAATTTTATTAACTGGATATTCTAATGCTAGTGGTAACAATCACTACTGGTAACTAGAAAGTAACTGAGTCCTAGAAAGATTGTGGAAAACAACATTCCAAAGTAAAAACCCTTAAAAAGGTAAATAGAGTTCTGTTGATTGCAAGAGCGAATGGGGAACGTTTTTAGGTTCGGAGAACTGTCAATCACAACTGTCCACTTATTCCCACATAAATCGGATTCTTCGTGGTCTATACGAGATATAAGATTATTGGCATAGCCTATAGCAACGCAGGTTGTGAATGAGCATCACCTATCAACTTGTAGGCTACGTTAAGCCTACAAAAAAAGAATAACTCTAAATCGAATCATTCTAAATCAAAACTGATTTCACCTTCAGATGATAAATCTGATGAACGTAAGAAAGGCCTACTGAATAACGCTGCTGTTTCAATCGATTTTTGGAAAGAACAGGTTATGCAAGTTTTCCATAGATGCATATCCATAACGGGGTGCGCGCGCTGCAGTTACCTTCATCTTTGGTGTTGATTTCTGTGTCGTCTTGGAGGTCCTCGTCTACCCACGGCCTGGATTTCACCGCGGACTTGGCGTCGGTGTCTGTTTCCTTGTGTTTCTTCTGAAAACTTTTGAAAAAACGGGCGACGACAACGACGCATAAAACTGCCACGAGCACAGGTGTCAGAGAGGAAAACAGCGCCATAGCAGCAGAACCCAGTCAAAAGGAATCCACGCTTCTAACTGAAAACTCTGACAAACTGGCACCTCCTACTGTTAATGTACGTCGGTCTTTTGAGGTAAGCCTTCAGTTTTCGGTCGTAATCAAACAAGTATGCCAAACAACGGATTGATCCGGGGTGTAAATGAGTCGAAGCAACGAAAGTTTCAAAATTGAAAACATTTCAGACTTTCTTTACTGGCAGCTCTAATAAGCGCGCGAACAGTGGTCTACAGTTAGTACAGTTACAACCGCTACAAAGCTATTGCTAAATACCGTTAACAACACAGAAAAACTACAAGTCTACTACGAGTCATTTTATTTTGGAAAGAATAACAGTGCACCTTTCTTCAGGGAAAGTCGTTCAACAATAACAAGTAGGCCTATTATATATTGTTCAAGACAGCACACTGTTTGGCAGTTACTCTGTGTAATTAATAATTGAAAAATTATCGAGCTTTCCATATCTGTCTATTCTCCAGGCTACTGTTCCACATTATGATATTTCTATGATCTGGTTATACGATATTATCATTTTAACTCGATGAAAGGAAATGTCCTCTGCTTGAAGGACGTGGTGGGCATTAGCCTATTTGTACAAAGCCAAAAATCATATTAATCTGACAAAAATCAACTTAAATCTCAGAAAATAAAATCAAGGTCTCCCGCAAGTGGGTGGGAAAAGTATGAAAAATCTTTAAAAATAACAGGGTCTGTTGGTTTTTGATTTCACGTTGCAAGCAGCAACCAGTTCACACCCAAGAAACCAGGTGAAGTGAGTTAACTGTGTAATAAACTGCTGTAATTAAAATCAATTTAATGCTGAGTAAAAAAAAGAAAAACCCAGCACATCTACTCAAGTTCCATTTAGGTAAGACTGAACCTGGACCTAAGGCAAACTGTCACATGACATTTTCTTTGACAAACCCTTACCTATACAAGTCCACAGACTCTAGCTTCCCAAGGGGGCATAAATTATTTTACCAAAGACACTAGGAGATGATAATTAAATCAGACTCTTGCTGACTGGGAGGGTCTTCAGACAGGGCCATGTGGAGAGACAGAATTGACATGCATCACATTAAATAAACATCACTGTCTGCTGTGATCCCAGCCCACCGCACTGGCAATACAAAACAGCGGACGGTCGCTCAGTGTTGAAGAAACAAGTCTGTTACCTTTCAGGCCATTTTTAAAATCACGGGGATTTTAAAATCACGAAATCGATTCAGCTCATCTCGCGCGCGCACGCGTGTGTGTGTGTGTGTGTGAACGCCCAGTGATCGTATAAGCTGCTTTCCGGTGAAACTGGTGAAACGTCGTTTCCAGGGCAACCAGCTGTTTTGGCAACCCCCAAGAGAGACAGATATCCAGTGGATATTTCCTCCTGTGCTTACATGTGAATGAGACTCATCCGTGTGGAAGTAGGTCAGGAAAAAGGTGGGGAAGAGTCGGAGTATTTTTATCAACGGGATATTCTCGCATCTATCCGGGGTGAAATTTGCATCCTGCATGTAATAATTTTTATTTTATTTTTTTACTGAAATGTTTGTTCTTTAATCTAAATTAAACCACGGCTCATAGTCAAGACTGCTGTAAGGGGGGATGGGGGGTGGTGGGGGGTTAGGACAAATCCCAAGGGCCCTAACTGACAAGGGGCCCTCAAAGAAATTGTGCTGGGATGGGGTAACCTGGGCTGGTGGGGGGCCCAACGTGAGGCCCTTTTTCATGGGGCCCAAAATCCCTGGTGGTGCCCCTGCCCACAGTATCCGCACAAACAGAAGCACCCAGGCCCTGAAACAGAAGATTCCGTCCAATGAGAGCGGAGCTGTGTTAACGGCTAACACTCCGGAAGCTTTCTGTGCTTCTGAAAGGCATGTTCTTAGATAAATAAGTAATACACACAAGCTGCTCGTCTTGGAGAGGGAGAGAGGGGGAGAGAGATAGAGAGAGAGGGAGACAGAGTGAGAGAGCAGGGGAGAGAGAAAGCGATAGGGAGAGAGAGAAAATGGGAGAGACAGAGAGAGAACGAGAGAGAGGGAGTGAGGGAGAGAGAGAGAGAGGGAAGTAGACAGGGGAGAGGGAGAGAGATAGAAAACGGGAGAGAGAGAGAGGGGGATTTGCTGGAGAACAGGAGAGGGGGATCAGACCTGTTCACACTCCTCTCCTCCGTCTCCCTGACAGAAACAGCCTGAGCTGCTGTCAGCGGCTGATTAAAATGACACGCTTCGCTCGCCTCTCAGCGCCGTCAAAACAGAACCGGGCTCTTCCCGGTGATTGCCTTTTTAACGTGGAGAGTGGTGGGGGGGTGGGGGGGTGTTTTCATAGCCTGTTTGTTCAGCATGCGCACCCTCATGCTGAGTGTTTGCACAGGTAGCCTATGAAAAAAATTTAAAAAACCAAGCCAAGTCAGGCTTGGTTTGGATTGAATGCCTTATTTAAAGGGAAATCAGCTATTTAAAACGCGAATAACAAAAAAAGTAAGAAATAACAGGAAACGACCACAACTTCCAAGATATGGATTAGAAAACAAAGTGGCACAGGAGAGAATGGTTGGCGTTTCCTAAACTAAATTGGAATCACAGACAGACATAATACGTATGAAAGTAAATACCACTTCCTTTTGGAAAAAAAAAGTGTTCAATGGTGACATTTTTTTTCACATCAAGTTCATTTGTCGCTCTAATTTTGAGGGGCTGACAGTTTGCATGGAAATAGAACCAGTCCTTACTGTCGACTGCCAGGCACCCCTATATACGGTGTGTTTGGCATTTAACTCCAGCCATGTTAAACGCAGGGCATGCGGTCATGTAATTCGCCGTCTCCATGGTAACGTAATGTATTCCGCTGTGATTTGCGTGACCTAAGTGAGCCAGGCCTGAATCTGCCCTCATTCTCAAGATTGCCAGGAAAATCTTGAGATTTTTTTTTTTTTTTTTTGTATGGTAATTTGCAGAGACACGCTCCCTCACACAGTATCTCAGCGAAACAGTGGCTCCCAAATTGTCAGGGATCAACCGTTCTTCCTTATTCTTGTGATTCCTGATACTTTGGGGGTATTCATTCAGCATCATTGATAATGGTGCAGATTAATCACACTTTTACAGTTATATATTATCCGTCCATCCATTATCTATACTCGCTTGTCCTAGGCAGGGTCATGGGGGGTGCTGGAGCCTATCCCAGCACACATTGGGCGAGAGGCAGGAATACACCCTGGTCGGCCAATCTATCGCAGGACACACACACCATTCACTCACACTCTCATACCTATGGGCAGTTTATAGTTTCCAAGTAGCCTGACCTGCATGTCTTTGGACTGTGGGAGGAATGTAAGCATAAAAATGTGTAGATCCAACAATATTTGCTTATTTTGGCTGCTCTATTCCTCAACAAATGAACAAATGTGTGAATGTTAAGATTCATAGTTTTATTATTGTGGTTCAGATACATGAATCGCTCATTGGAGCCAGTGGTAATCTCTTTGTTGATTAAAAAAGGTGGAAACAGATGGTCTAAAACAGCAGACTTGGTTTGCTGGCAAACAGTTTACAGTAAGCTGTCTAAGAGGATTATCTTTTGTGTGATGTCACTATACCTCCCCTGACCTGGGGGGATCTCACAGAATCTGGCAACCTGTCAAGGTTAACAAAAGCTGAAGCTAAAACGTACAAAATCAATGAAAAAAATCAATTTGTTAAGTAAAATAAAAAACTTTGCGTGGGCACAGAATATCACAAGTGTTGGTGCTTCATGGGAGGGGTGGTCCAGACCAGGGTTTTTGTGATTCTGTGGGGTGAGCTTTTGAGTGTGTGCAGTGGACTAAGGCAAATATACATTCCTGGGACCAATAGTAAACACGTCACATGACCGTGACATCATATTGGTTGTATTCCTGAAGAACACAGCCCTGTTCCAACAGCTGGGAAGAAGGTTAATGGAATGGATGTAAAACATTTATCGTCCCTGAGTGCAGCTCTTACTGCGAGCCGATCCGTTTAAATAGAGGTGACTTTATCTTCCTCTCTTTGAGCGAGAGAGACACTGCCTTTACACTTTATTGTGTCACTCTTTGCTGTCAATCACAATTTTGCAAGAAAGGGCACAGTGCTGTAAATTCAGGGTGTGTTTTTTTTTGGGCCCTGTCCCTGGATCAGTTCTTCACCAGGCATCTCCTTGAAAGCGAGCAAGCCATGCTTTATGGAGCAGAAATCCATTAGTTATGCCTTTGGTAAGAGCAAGGCATGACTAATGGATAGAGCTTTTATGTGCATCACTTGAGAAGTAAGGTTGCGGTGGATTTACTCGACCATAAGCTAGCGTAAGAGACCAGGCTCGTAAACTCGCCTCCCTTCCCCGCCGAAGACTGCTCACGTGATTAAATATCATCTTCTAGACCGTGCGCATACTACAGCGTTCAGGCCTCGTTTGTTTTGCGATACATCAGGACGACGGCTTCATTGCGATTTTGCGGACTCTTAGCTCTTCCCTCCCCGATTAAATCATTCGCATTAAGTAGCCTTGTGAGCGCCCCGGCTGATTATTCAAACTGAGGGGGAGGGAGTTAATTCAGCAGCAGACAGAAACGCGCGCGCGCGCTCGAAAGCAGGGTGCTTCCTTCAGCAGAAATGAACTGCTCTCTCTGTTATTTCACGGCTGGGAGCTGCCAAGAGTTTGTGTGATTTATAGTCACGCGATTGATTTCTCTCTTCTGGCTGCACTGCGCTGAGCAATCGAAGGCAATCCGCTGGTGCTATGCGACCTGGACCAGTGAGCATTTGAAAAACATACCAGCCATAAATATGTATTCACACAAAATATCGATAGTATTTTATTCTCCTATTTGCATTCCGCGTTTGTTGCCTTTAAGGCTATGAGAATCTCTGGGTAGAAGTATATGATGGACTGATTGATTTATTTATTGATCTGGTCAGACTGACATTTAAATGTTATTTGTTATATTATTAATGGACTGTTGTCACTCCTGCAGACATCACCTTAATACATGTATGGATTTTACATTAGATTCCAAATAACCTTATGAGAAAAGACATCATTGAGCAGCCTATTCACTCACATAACTAGTCTTTATTTATAGTGGATTCCAACTGACAGATAGACAGGTGGACCCCTCAATATCAAATCTGTGCACCATAACGTGTCAGTGCGAGATGAAATGTCAGGCCTGCTGTTTGAATTTCAAAATCATCCATCATGTTTTTTATTTTATTTTTTAATTTTTTTACAGGACATGTTAGATGGATTTCAAGTGACATTTCTCATTTGGTTTCATTATTAACATAAGTTAACCGTAAAACAAAACCGTTACGCGTTAATTCGTTGTCTCAAGATTCCGCTGGATTTTTAAAATGCTGAGCTTCGAACGGCTTTGCCGGGAGCGATGCGTCAGCGTTCCACCGCGCTGATGCTCGACCCCCCAGCGTCCGCGCGCGCGCAGCAGTGCGACCATAGCGAGCGTGCTGCGCGATCGTTCCGTCATTAGCCATTCTCCTCGCGTTCACCTTGCAGTCATTTATTCAGCCTCGCCGCTCCACTGTCGGCCGGGAAAAGTGGGTCACGGAATTTAAAGAGGCAGCCCCCCCCCCCTCCATTCCAGTTTGGCTTCTCGCTATCCTAGCGCGTGCCTGCAGTGCAGCAAGGCCGGTTAGGTCTGGGAAAATATGTCATATGAAATAATAAGTATTTACCCTGCAATACTCCATGACAAAACACAGTGACATCTATTTAAGCTTTTCCTGTGATCTCCCAATCATTATTTATGTTTTACCTACAGCTACCACCAGATCATTTCATGTTATTATTTATATATATATTAATGTATTATTACACATATGCATGTATTATTTTTTAATAATTTCATTTTTTTTGTTGGCTCTCTCTTGCAGCAGAAAAGCAAACAAGATGTGCCTGAGGGGGAACTGACTGAAACAGGTATGGGAAGAGCTGGCTGGAAGCAGTGAAGTGGAGAGGACACTGGTGTCTGAATGCCAGGTAACCAGAGGATTGAGGTGTGTGATGTTCTGACAGGTGACCCCTCTCATCTTACCTGCCCACAGTCAGAAGAGGGAGTGAATGACTCATCTTAACTGGGACTGGGGGTTTGGGTGGGGGGGGGGGGGGGTCACCCTGTGATGATATTTGCCTCACATTTTCAGGTGTCAGTATTAATTCTCTGCATTGGGAAACATTAGATCATATGACTGCAAGAATTTGTTTCCTATTACACCTAACATTTTTCTGAGGGTGGATCCATTCCGATGATGGACCCAGTGTAGCAAGGTCAGCTGTAAATTCCTTCTCAGCGCTGTAGCCAAATTCCATCCTTCATTTCATCAATTAACCCTTCAAAGGTGTGTGATCACAAGTACGCGATTAGAATGTTCTAAACTGAACATTCTAATGCTGATGTAACAGTCACTGCCGGTAACTGAAAGCAGTGGAGTTCTAGAACACTGATTCTGAAAAACAGTACAAAAAAACCTACTCTACAAAGGGTTAAAAGAAAAGAAAATTAATTTTACATTCCAGAATGAACTCCAGTTCAGTACAATATATGGGCAGATATTGCTCGGTACAGAATTTCGGTTCTGTCAGAATGGATAATAAAGAAAAGACTGGATGTCATTTGTGTCTTTTTCTCCCTGGAGTGGAATAGAACAGAGAGCACATTTTCTCTGCTGTACTAAACCGTAAAAAAAGCAGATAAGAGAGGGGGAGGGAGATTTCTCTGCGTAAGACGACAGGATCGCAAAAAGCCCAGTCAGTCAATGTGTCTCTTAAAAGGCTGCACATTAAGATTTATATAAAAAAAACACATCAGGACCACCTACACTCCGAGCCTTCAGAGATCTACCTCACTGAAAAGGCACAGGATGAATCGGGGACGAGTGCATGTATGCTTATAATCCAAAATGAAAAACAACAGTCTTCAGTGATGTACTACGGAAAATTAGGCCAGACATTTCGCAAAAAAAAATGTATAATTTCACCATGTTCGTACACTGACTTTGGAGGAGTAAGAGAAGACTGTCCCAAAATTTCACGCGAGCCAATTGCTGCTTCGAGCTGCTCTGCGGGGATGTAGCTGTCAAAGCTGGAGGAACGCCAGGGCCCTGTTCTGACCTTTTACAAAAGCAGAGGCCTCAACAAATTCCGACGAATCCAATACCCAGAAAAACGCACCAGCCTTTATGGACGTTTTTTAAAAAAAATTTTAAATGGCAGTTACTGAGCATGTGTGTTTAATTGCAAGTCAGCTGGTCCACTGAACCGTACAGATGTTAAATTAGTAGTTACACAATCAAATGAGCGTTTTCGTAGAAATACAGAAATCGTATAGGAAAGGAGAGATGGTTCCAGATCTAACTTCTGTTACGAGGAAGCAGATAACACCTAACCTCTTAATTTCAGTTCGAGAAGAGTCGAGGGATTTAATGGTGAGGTTTTTAACATTTTAAATCGAGTGGACTTCTTAAGCTATTTTAAGTAGAACTCCAGGAGTAGAACAACAGGAAAAAGATGGAAATTAGCTGAAGGAGAAGTTTCACTCTCATTTTCTCAGGCTTCTTTAAGTAGTTTAATCAGCTCAAAGATGGGATGGGATTAAATTGAAAAAGGCACCAAGCGTTAAAATGGGGGGTGCAAATCTAAATTCCTGGAGGGTGCATTCCATCTTTCGTTCCTTCCAACCTCACCTCTTAATTTCTTAATCAGCGCAATCAACTGCCACATCCAGAATTTTTTTTTTTTTTTTTTTTTTAGAAAACAAATCACGGTTGATTTTTGCAAGCTACTCAAATGTTTTGCTGCAGTGCCTTCTATGCCAATTAATTGGTTTAGATCTGCTGTTCTCTGCTAATTACCTGATCTAATTAACAGTACTACCTGGTTGGAATGAAAAACAAACGCATTGAACCTGACCACCCAGTGTGAAAGGCTTATCATTTTTAAAGGTCCACAAAAAGATCATATGGCTAAACATAGCCCTTGCTCATCATACTGCATATCATCTTCCATACTGCATTTTATGTTGCAAATTGAGCTGTCATTGGTGCACTTCTCTGGAGAAGTCCTTTCAAGGCATCATGGGTTTTGTAGTTTCTTAGAATCGCTCCCAAAAAAAAGTTTTTAATGTCTTAAAACCAACATGATCAGCCCTGATCATCAGAAGTGTTACATTACAAACAAGTGCAATATTTCAAACCACAAAATCATGGGGTACAAAAAAAAAAACAACCAAGAACAGCACACTTTTTATTTAAAACAGATTAGTCATTCTGCTTTATTGTCAGCAAAACAACTCAATTACCACACGTTACATTTTTATAAAATAAAAACAAATGCTTGCAGATGTATGGAAAAGAAATTCTGCAGACTCTGTGTGTTTCTTTAATAAAGTATAAAAAGGAAAAAGCAGTTTAAATAAAAAGCTGGGTCTTTATATATTTCTTTCGTGACACTTAATCCATGCGGTTTGAAAACTTTCACACGTTACCATCTCTCAAAATACTTACATCAATTTTAAAACCACTCAATAGCCCTGAATAGAAACTCTTCATACAGTAAATGAACATACCTGAATATTTTTACCAGAGGAAATATTAAAGAGATCTACATTTATATTGTCAATAACACAGTCTACGAGCAGTGGATGCCCTGGAAACAACTGGTATTTGGGGGGAAAAAAATCTATTAAAAAAAAAGCAAAAACAGCACCATATATTTTTCCTGGTTTTCTAAAAAGGTATTGAGTAACTAAGTATAAACAGATGTACTGCCAGACAGGCATGAAAAAAACAGACACTTCTCTTAGCTTAAGCTAGCCAGCATACCCTTCCTTCTAACACACTCTTGTTCAGTTATACCCAGTGCTTCATGAAAGAAATGGCATTTTCTTTGGCCGCTTGAGAACAATATGGTGGAGAAAATGCAACCAACAGCCACAGATCTATTCTGAAACAATATTGTCCCTGTAACAGCTTTTGCCAACTCCTTAAAAAACTACACTTCACTTTCGTAGTATTTTGTACAGTCAACAACTTTATAACCTGAAGTGATATAATTGTAACAGCTTCAAATAAACAACAAAAAAACAAAAACAAAATGGAACGGTTGTGTCCAGCTTCATTAGTTGAAATTCAAAATTCTCATTCTGTTTGTCACCTGTCGTGACAGCCCCGTAATTTCCGACACGTTCAAACGTCCCCTAGACGGACCAACAGATGCAAATGAGGTGTAGAGCTCTAGAGGTTTGTGAACTTTCAAAAAAAAAAAAAAAAAATGTCACTACGATTTGTTTGTGTAATTGTGCTTGAGTCAAGCGCAGACAAAAAAAGGTGCGGTCGTTTCTTAAGTCTACATAAATAAAAACCGTTAGAACTAGCTACATCGTACGAGAATAAGACGGCGACTTAAATTTACGTTCGGATTCTCAGTAACGGTACCCGAGGTGCGGTGTTACACGGACTGCAAACTGAACTTCAAAATAATAACACGGGTAACATACACTATGGACCCGTCGTGAAAACGGTCATACTGAAAGACTTGAAGTTTTAAAAGCGCTTATCACACAGGCTTCACGGCCACACGCTGGGCTATAGTGCCCACCATGCCTTGTTCTAAGTGACAGCCCAAGGCTGAGATTTCTGTGGTCTGACCACATTATAACCTGGGTCTGCAGGGTTCAACAGGTTCGCTAAGTGAATAGCTCATGTAGTAACAACAGTGCACACTAGAGGGAGCTTTTGGGAAAATGGCCAAAAAAGCAGTTGCAGCCATTAGCTGTTTCATGTTAAATGTTTTTTTTAAGTATGTTCATTTGTTAATAATGGCTTCACTGAGAATTCAAAAAGGGCTTTTGGGGACTAAAATTACAAAAAAACAAACAATTCTTACACAAACGGTTCTCTACATACTGTTGTGGTAAAATAGTGGAAGTGATATGCATCTAGAGAGAAACAAAGAACGTTCAATATGACATGGTTGAATGGTGTTCTCGATTGTTAACCGCTCAGTTGTGATTGGCCACTAAGTTTTTGGTTGTTATACATTTAAAAGCCCTCCGATGATGTCCTTTACCCCCCCCCCCTTCTCTTTGCAAACACACTCGCCTCGGGGTCAGTGTGTAATAGTGTGTAACAGAGTGACAGATTAATCCGGGGGGGGGGGGGGACAAAGAAATCCAAGCTGTGAGGCTTTAAATATCAACCTATTGGCAAAAACAAAACCGGTTCTAATCTTTAAAATCTGAAAAACACCATTTTAAAAAAAAACTAACGAACAAACGGAAAAAAAACAAACACGTCCTTCGAGTAGCGGCCATTTTTTTTTCTCCTTCAGTTTCAGTTTTTTTGTTTCTACATTTAAATACAAACATTTCCTCGATCACTGTCGATCACAAAAAATAAAAAATAAAAAAAGGCGGGAAAAACCCCGAACTCAAAACGTGAGGACCCAGAGGCAGGAGCCCGCTGCGCGTGAGAGACGTGGAGCTCGCGGCTAACGGCTCGCGGCTAACGGCCTGCGCCGCGGCGGCCATTATAGCGGCTTCTTCTGGGGGGCGCTCAGCTTCCGCATTCCCCGTATCCGGCCCAGGAGCTCCTTGACGAAGTCCTGCAAGACACAAGAGCGCCACACGCAGGAGCCGTTAGCGGTGTCCGGGGGAACCGCCCCGCCCGGGGGGGGGGGGTCCGAGAGGACGAGGAGGCAACTCGCGAATTTATAATGAGCCACCGCAGAGATGCTGAAAGCGAAGAGTTATGGGGCGATCAGGTGTGTGTGTGTGTGTGTGTGTGTGTGTGTGTGTGTGTGTAAGCGTACATGTGTATGTGCCTGCACTGCAGCCAAAGCACACAATTCACAACCCATAATTCATCAGCTAATTGGCAAAAAGGAAAAAAAGCAGGGGTACACTCCACAGCAAGTCAGGGGTTGTAATTCAGGGGTGCTCTGGCGCCCCTTTATGATCAGAAGACGAAGGCAGGCCTCTGTGCCAGTCCCCTGGGGTTTCCCACGCACTGCAGCAGGGCTGAAGATACCGTGCGCCTCACACACAGGGAGCTGGGAGCCCTGTATCAAAGCAAACGGAAATACTCCACACCTCCTCATCGCCTGCTCTAGGATCGAGTGCGCACTACGTCCTTATAGCCACAAAGACAGAGATGTGGCCATTGCGACTTTCACAACAATTAAAACAGCTACACAATTACTACCTTAGGAACAGAGCTGTTGAGTTTGTGTAACAATAGTTCCACAAAACACAAAGCTCTCTTCCCCCATTGGTCAGTATGTGTTCGTTACTGAACAGCATTACACACACTGGGCCCCAAAGTAATGACAGTACCGTTACCATACTGACCATGTGACCTTATAGGCTAGTGACCATATAGGTCAGCGTTACAGAATATTTAGTGTGGCAGATGTGTCAGCAGAGGCCATTTTGTTCAAGCACCAGTAGTTCTGTTTGGCAGATTGAACGTGGGCACATTGGGGTCACCCCGCTGAGATGGGGGGGGGCGAAAAAGCAGTTCCGTCTGGTGGCCCTGGGGGGGGGGGGGGTCCTGACACAATCAGAGTGGGGGCGGTGACCCTAGCGCTGAACATCTGGGGGGTGGGTAAAGCTTCGAGCCGAATGCGTCCCACTTCACACGACAGCAACGGACCAGATTTTATGTCACGGTCACGTCAAGTCACGAGAAAACGTTTTTTTCCCTCCCCCCCCAAAGCAGCAAGACCGCATTTCATTATCGCACAGCACGTCAGTTTAAAATAGCAAGCGTTGAGGAGACTCACTTTCATCTGACTGCAACCACTGAGACTCTATCCTTGTGCACACCACGTAAAATTATTTCAAAGGAAAAAATGTTCTGCTTAAAAATGAACAGTTAAATAATTATCTCACGTAAGCCAATCATCCCAATCACCTCTGTAGTGGTTAGACCCTGAGGTGGTGTTTCACGTTCTTTAATTCTGAGGGCTAATCATAGCTCTTGCCCAGAGTGGTCTGTGAAGGCCAGGGTTCGAGAGCAGCGGCAGACCTATTCCTCATTATAGATAATTACATCAACTCAAAAAGACAATTTAAATACAGCTTACTATTTCCTGGAAGCGCCTCCCGTGAAAGATTTTACTCGAAGTTACAACCACCGGGCCTCTGCAAGGATTTTAACGGACAGGTTAGAAATCACTACACCGCCAGGCCCCAAATTTAGTCACTTGGTTCCACTATAAGGCCCCATATGTAGGCCTTAGATCTGACCCCATGACCCCTCTAGAGAGGAAAACAACAAAACAAGCGTGCCTTGAAACCCCGCCCTTGCGGTAACCATGGTGACAGTGACGCGACGCTCTGACGGGGGGAGAGCCAGTGACCCGCGGGTCCTATTGTCCGGGCCCGACCAACCGAGGCTCAGCCGCCGCTAATTTGGGCAGCATCGATCCTCTCCGCTTCACATGTGCAGAAGACGGGGTGTCGCTCGTCGTTTGTGAAGAGCGTCACAAAGCCAAACTGTAAGCTTCTGTACCCCCCCCCGGTGCACCCCTGAGTCAGCGGCTTCAGAGTCGTCTAGCCCCTGATTGGCTCATCTGTTCCAGCCAATGGGATCTTTTCTTTTTTCTGTCGAGAGCTCTTCAGCAAAGCACTTTCGCCCATCAAACTGTGTTCACGTACAGACAATGGGAGGGTGGGGGGCACTGACTCGGACTGTGCGCTCCTTGAGAGGGATGAGTGCACCCCAAAAGATGGAGAGAGGAGCAGGTGGGCACTGGCGCATGACTGGGGGGGGGGGGGGCGATGGGGGAGCTAAACAAACACGCTCCACTTCTGTAGCCCCTTCTAAGTGGGTTAAGAAGAACAGCTCCTCTGCCCCTAGTGGTGACCCCAGGGCTCTGCATGGAGGACCCCAAAAACAGAGAGCGAGAGAGAGAAAGAAAGAAAGAGAGAGACA
Organism: Anguilla rostrata; assembly: GCF_018555375.3. NCBI lineage: Eukaryota > Metazoa > Chordata > Actinopteri > Anguilliformes > Anguillidae > Anguilla > Anguilla rostrata. The sequence continues at coordinate 54,384,542 of NC_057938.1, read as the reverse complement.
GAGAGAAGCTGCAGATATTTTTCATAAACTACAGTAGTACAGACACTGCCTGGTCCCTAACCTCTAACCTATAACCCCTAACCCCCGCCCCCTCCTCGTGTGGTACGAGCAGCACAGTACTCACATCTGTGGGTTTGTAGCAGTCCATCAGGGACTCCTAAAGAGAGAAGAGAAAACAGTGAAAAACCACACAACTCTGAAGGGTCAGTTAATGTAGTACGATGTGTTTTTTTTCCATTCTTCCTTCCCTTATACAGGTATACACACCTGTAAGGTGAACGACAAGGCAGAATGACCTGAAAATAAGGTTCAGTCGTCAAAAACAGCCTTACAACCTTCAGCTCCAGCTATGCGTGGACATGAACTTAAGAGCTTTAACGAAAGCAAAATCAAAAAAACAATAGAATAAAAATAGTGGCATTAGCTCAAGGGTAACGGGTTGAGTGGGATGGATTATTACTCGCTGACAGCTCAGCGAATCCGCCGATCCGGGCGCATTCCAGCGGCGAGAGCGATGGCGGGCGGGTTCGCGGTGAGCTGCGGCACACCGCCTCGAGCCGGCCGCCGGCATGAACACTCAGACCAGGCGTTCAGGGCCACAAACATCCCGGAGCCACGCAGTCCAGGTTTCAAAATTAGTTGCATTTTAATTGTATGAAATTTGTGTGTCTATGGCTATCAGTCCCCCCCTGATCCGTGCTCGCTCCTGGCAACCCCCCGTCCCATCCCGTCCAGGACCACACCTGCAGATGTTTGCCTTACGCAGTGTATTCTGGGGAACAGACATATAGGGGTCAGATAGGGGTCGCCACACCCATCCCAGCAGGTGAGGCTCCTCCAGGTGAGCTCACCTGCAGTTTGGTAGCCCTCTCGTCCTCGCCGTTCACCTCCAGGAGGTCGTCGATGTCGATCTCCACCTCTGGCATCTCCTCCTCCTAGAACAGACAGGAGAGAAAGAAAAAGACCTTTTCAGCAAATGATGAGAGATCGCAAACTGCATTACAAAGACCCCAGCCATTCTTATTAAGGACCAGGGACAGCGACCCATTGAACCATCCGCCGTACATATTCACGAGAATAAAGGTGCTGGAAAGAGAGATGTTATCCACAATTATCCAACAGAAGAACTCGAGGCAAAACCTAATTAAGGAAAGGACGCCATTTTAAGGTCCCAGAAAGCCTTCGGTTTCTGGAGCACGTTGCTGCTAGGCTGTGCTGACATTTCCACCGGAAAGAAGCTCACGTCTGTGCGTTCATCAGAAGATGCCATTAAAATGGGAGATGAGGGTTGGGGAGGGGCGGCGATGCCATTAGCTAATAATATCTGAATTAAAAGGAAAGCCTCAGACAAACCAATAAAACAATGTGCACGGCACAAGGACAGAACATAGTTTTTTTTTAATGTTTCAAATGTACAGCAACAATTAGGACGGCAACAGATGAATCGTATTTGTGGGGGAGAAAGTTAAAAAAAAACCCCATGTCCGCATTCCCCCTCACATTAACAGTTGGGGGTGGAGGTCGATCGATTAATCGATCGACACAGGCCTGCATGCTGGGCGATCATCTGTGAAAGGTGTCCACTCCTTACCCAGTTACCCAATCATACAGGACGGCCCTCATTCAATTCAAGGAGAAGGTTTGGACAGAAAGTGTTTTTAAAATTGATTTTATTTTTTTTTTTTTTACTTGGTAATGAGGTGCTCCCAGCATTTGTCCTGACCAATAGAGCCCCCCCAACCCCCCAACCCCCATGGACTAAAAACAGTAAAAGAAAAAAAGAGTAAAAGAAAGAAAGCCAAAAAAAAGGTATTTGCATGCCTGAAATCCATTAACTGCGAGGTGCACTGGAGCAGGACGCCCCATGCGCCCCACTTTCTGCAGGAGGATGCGCCAACAAACGCTAACGTCAGCTTCGCTTTTTATTTATTTTCCCCGAGTTTACAGCATGTGAGCGAGTTTCAGAATTCACCCAGGCAGCCCTTCGGTGTGCCAGTTCCCCTGACAAAAACAACGGGACCCCCAGTTCCCCTGCCAGACGCAACGGGACCCCCAGCTCCCCTGCCAGAACGGACGGGACCCCCAGTTTTCCTGACAGACACAACGGGACCCCCAGTTCCCCTGCCAGACACAACGGGACCCCCAGTTCCCCTGACAGACACAACGGGACCCCCCTCCCCCCAGGAACCTCAAAACAGACACCTGTCTTACCCGGAGAACGCCTGTACTGACACGGACTGAACGAGAGCGTTCTGAAACCGCAACAACCCTCATGAATTCGGGCTCTCTGTGTTGGGAAGCTATAAATAGCATATAGCCACGAGGGGGAAAAGGATTTCACCATCAGCAATGCACATGGGGGGGGGGGGGGATAGGGTGCACACAGAGGGGGGTGGGGGAGGGTGGGCACAGCTCTGTAATGGAGAGAGATACTGAAGGAGAAACAGAGACTCCAGATCACGGCCCATTAAACTGGAATTAACGCACAGAATCGAGACACAAAGGAGGCGCAATTTGTTCACCACTTTATAAATAAGCACCCATTTCTCCACGTCCAAGGACGGTCGATTCAAAAATCAATTTTTATGAAGTATTATAGTCGTATTAAAAGCTTTGCTCGCCCACAAATGTTCCCGTCAAAAGAACAGGTAAAAGGCAAAGACATTTATGAGCAATTTAAAGTAAAAATCGACTAAAAGATATTTTGGAGTATGGGGTTTTTTGTTGTACAGCTAGCCTCAGCCGAGACACCACAGAGGCAGAGTTTGTGTGCGGGTGCGGGTTCTTGTTTTAGCTCAGCACTTCGACACCTGATTCTACTTATCGAGGTTTTGTTAAGGACAGGTAATTGGTTGAATGAGGTGTCGTATAGCTGGGCTAAAACAAAGACCTGCACCCACACCGGCACCTTTTCTGATCAGATCGGGGACCCCTGGTCTCAGTGCATCGGCAGTGAGATCTGAGGACTACCTTCACCCCCCCATTTCAACACCCCCATCTGCTACCCCTCTGCATCCTCATTTCTCATACCAGTGGAAAGGGAGGGTGGGGGTATGGAGGGGGGTGTGTGTGTGTGAAAAATGAGGTCAGGATAAAGGACGTCTCTTCAGAGCCAGTCTCCTAACAGCAGATAGCGTTCCATAGCACCGCGACTGAAGATCACATTTCGACCCCCCCCCCCCCCCAATGCCATGAGATTGTGCTTTGATCTGGGGGGGGGGGTTAAAAAATTTTTTTTTTTTTTTTTTTAAAGAGTAAATAACATTCGCCAAGAGGAGGGCGCCGACGTGCTCTCAGACTGCCGACGCACTTCCTGTAACCGTAGAAACCAGAACCAGCGCGTGTGATTGGTGTTCCTCGGTAACGTGCGGACTCGGGTGCCAACAACCCGAGGAAGGGCTGTTCTAATGTGTACGGCTTTCAGCCCCCTTTCACACCTGTCATCCCACTAATCAGTGGAGGGTGGTAATGAGGTGTTAAGTGCTGGTAGCTGGAAATAATCGTAGGAAGTTTTTTTGCTTTCATAGCACGTGTAATTTTGACATTTTCCATAATTTTTCCAAATTTTCATATTTTTACACCATGCTTATGACAGATATATTGTATTCAAACCTAGGTCAAATATGTATTGGTCGTACTTTGACTCGTTAGATGCCGGTAAAATGTGGTTAAAAAAATAAGAAGAACATTCAACAAACCGAATACATTAAACCTTAAATACCCATAAACGAACAAAAAGGAATCGTTTTCGGTTCGTTAGATAATTATTTGCCTATAGAATGAAAGCCATGAGCCCTATAAAAGCCGCCAATTTCGCCGTCAGTTTGGAGGGGGGGGGGGGCAAAAAAAACAGGGTCGGGCCTCGTTAACGAACTTCACGGGGGCCGTGGGTAATTGCCCCCGTGATAAATTTCACGATGCCTTTCATTAATCCGATTAAAAGGTCAAGAGATACGGCTTTAAAAATCATTCCACAACGTTCCGGATCATTCCATGACGTTCCGGGCGTCTCCCGCCCCCTCCCTTGGGGGGACCGAAATTGAATCGCGCTCTAATAGGTTTCAAAAGAGAGTAGCTCCTCTGTTTGTTCCACCCGGAACGACTCCTCCTAAAACGACCACTTAAGACACTTTTCATTAGGCCCCTTGAAGGCAGCGAGGCGTCTTTCCGAAGCGTATTTATCGGCGCACTTCCTGTTGGAACGCCGGGGAGATCGATACGCGCCCGGCGTCTCTGGCTCCTGGTTTTTTTTCGGCGGGGAGCTCGCCGTGCGCACGAGCGCTCGGCACGCGATCGCCGACGGATCCGAACGTGCCGATGATTGACAGCTCGGGTTGACACGGAGGTTCCAGACGCCTGACAACCGAGTCGGTGCTCAATCAAATGGCAGTGCGGTCTGTGCTCAGTTCAATCTAACCACACTACGCTTCATCCTCAACTACCAGATGACATAAATGATGGGACAGTGGTTTTCTCAACAAAAAAAAATGTAAATGGGCACTGTGATAAGATCAAGGTCCCCAAACCTGGTCCTGGAGGGCTGTAAGGTCTACTGGTTTTCATCTAAAAATCAGCAAACATTTCAGACCAAAGTAACAAAGCAAGGCAAGTTAATTGTACTACTGTAATATGCTGCTATAATTGGTTGAATAAGTTGCTGAATATAATAGCAAAAACCAGCAGAACCCTGCGGCTGTCCAGGACCAGGGTTGCAGATGTATAAACACACTGTATTAGGCCTGATGGACAATGGAAGGGAGGCATTTAAGATTATCTGAGGCAGACGGAATCCAGTAATGCGGCAGGTGAGAGAATGCGTCCGCAGAGCAAGCCTGCCGTTCTCCAGTGCGGTGACGACCCAGGGTCACCGGCTCAATAGGTCACCGCTCACTCGGTCTGGAAACAACTCCAGAGGTGATTTGTTTGCTATTTGCGTTGCCTCAGGGGAATCTGTGCGTTGGGTTTAAAAGGCATCACTGCGTAGAGAAAGCATAGAGAAGACCGGAACCCATACATGCGCCAAACATGACTGGGACAGAAAAATGCGCAGCTGATGTACATTGCACACGCTGCCGCCGCATTGACTGCAGTGGCTGCGCAGTCTCTGACGTCATCGGCCGCAAGCTGATTGGCTGGAGCGTGACAAAACACATTAAAACCGTCTGACCAGAACAAGCAGCAATTTCCCCCAGAAGGCTTTGCGCTTCTGCCACTGACCCTGGGAAGCAGGAAGGAATCTTATTTGCCAAAAAAAAAAACTTTCTGTGATTTGATTTCGTTTGGGAATGTCACAAAGTCTTGACTGCTCAACTGGAAAACACATTGAACACACCACTGTAATCAAAACCAAAATGGGCTTCTCCGTTTTAAACATTACATTTATTATTACAGCTGTGTTTAAGGATGTGACAAAAAAAAACAGAGTACAAAAAGAAATATTATGGTTTTGCAAAATGCAAAGCCAAGGTTTTGTGAAAGAAAAAAGTAAGTAAATGACAATCCAAACATGAAAATACCCCTTTAAGTTTTCTCTCATAAAGTTCCGGACTATGAACTGAACACCAAGTTCATTTCACAGTAATGCAATTACATAAGCCACTGAGTGAAAGATCAGGCTACACTTTCTCGCTCAAATGCGAAAGCAGACGTCACTGGAAACTTTACCTTCCTTCCGCACACCTGAGGCCGTCATCACACACGCAAGCGCTGCGCAGAAATAGCCCTGTCTGCGCACACGCCACACTAATCACCGTCAATCAAACCTATTACCCAGATTAAAGCTAATGCATTCCCATTCATCTCAGACATTCTGCGCCCGGATGGACCCGCTCAGAACACAAAGCAGACCGGCGCCCGACTGCGGCAGCGGCCAATTAGAGCCGACCGCAACGAGGACCGAGAGAAAAATGTAAGAAACCCGAAGTATGGCGCGTTTAATTTCACTCTGTGACCTGCGGGCCGTCTGGCGGGAAAGCCAAACTAGTCTAAACCGGTTTTTGTGTTGGTATCGTCTACCGCTAGACAGCGAGATGAAGACTGACCCCCCCCCAGTCCCTAGGCAGCAATTGGACAAGGATGGAGATCATCATGTAAACATTCCATCAGTGTGCCACATGTCACATGACCTTGCGATGTCACTTCCTGTCAAGGTCACAGGACACAAAAGCATCGCTCCTCTGGTCTGTGTTAAACGTTGCCTCCCACGATGTGACTACGGACCCACAGCAGGAACAGACGCGTGCTAAATCCACGCTAACGCGCCCGGGGAACGCCAGCCATCGGGCCACTAGTGGGAACGTTTTTGATCTGGAACATGCAAAAGGCCAAATGTCCAAAGGAAAGTCTACAGTTCCTCGTAGCTGGACCTTAAACACCCATCGGAGCAATAGAAGGAAACCAAATGGGCAGAAACCAACAAAGCCAGTGACGTTCTTTGAAAGCCCTCAAGATTACACACCTGTAACCAGAACAGGGCCAGATGGTTAGGAGATTGAGCCATCCAGCTGTTAATGGGAGGGGCCTTACCCTTGGAAAGGAAAGGTTGACTAATTTTAAAAAAAGAGAGAATAACTGAAAACAACAGAATAAATGATTAGAGTACACATATGTCAGTGTAGCATCAGAGAACATCAGCCTGGAATATGGAACATAATTACAAGCAGCCAGGCTCCATGAAGCACCATAATGGATGGAGCCACAGAGCTGCCAATCATGGATTTTTTTTTTTTTTTATGAATGAAGGCTACTCCACTCAACAGTGATTGGCTGAACTCAGAGCCATTCATAAAAAAAAAATTTAAAAAATGGCTAGTTCCATGCAGTCTGCTTTAGCGCACAGGAAGGTGGGCATTCACACAACTGCTGTGATCCAAACCAAGATGAAATTTGTCAATTCAGCCCAACACACCGCACGACGGCATCCCAGTCCGGCTAGATAAGCAGGGAAGTAGTTCAGAATTAATATGGACAGCATCCTTCACTTCGGGCCCCTGGCGACATCTGGCACGTCAGAGCGCTCAAAAACTAGCTCTGTGACAGCTGCGGGTCGCTCTGCTGGCTGGAAGCAAAGCATTGTGGGAGTGTCCGCGCGGGGGCGAAGGGGCGTTCCGGCGAGATTTGAGGCTCTGGAGAACGTGAGCAGCATCCAGTTAAGCAGCTGGTGGGGAACGCGCTGGAAAAGTGGGTCACCGCGATTAGACACAGTCTACAGGAGGCGCTGTGACACGCACGCGTGGGCGTCCGCTGGGGGGGGGGGGGGGCACCGGCACTGGGGACACTCACACGCACAACTTTTGCAGAGTCTGCTGGATTTCTATGTAACTCAGGACTTAAAGGAGCAGTTGACTGGTCTCTTGTTGTTCCAAATTGTTTTATTGGCTGATTTTGAAGTGAAAAAAACATTAACTGTTCTGTATAGTACCCCCCCACTTCAAATGACCAGGAGGACAGTGGCCTTACATTTATATCTCACTTCAATAACCGCACAGGATTGACATGCGTACCTTGTACAGTATCATGGTTACATTTCCTGAAACAATTCAGTTTAAGTGCTTTTCTCACGCGTATGACCACCCTTCCTGAGAACTGAACGCGGACACTTCCCGCGGTCGGACCCCGGACACGCCCCGCGGTCGGACCCCGGACACGCCCCGCGTAAAAACGGCAGCAGGAGACGCACGGGCGCGACCCTAAAGGCTGCTGTGGCAAACTGCAGGCTCGCCGCTCCTAATCTACAGGCCATATAAAACAAAAACAAAAAACAAAGCATAACACAAAAAAACATCTGCCATCTGTCTCGGATGTAGACACAGCCATTAAGCTGCCGTCTAATCTGCCTCACTTATCGCTCACAGTTTAAAAATCGCTGGCTGCCATTTGCAATGTGTGATTAATGGCCATAACCAGAGAGGCAAACACAACACAGCACCTCTTGCCTGGTGACTGGTAACATCACCATGGAACCTGGGGATGGGGACGGGGGGGATGGGGGGTCACTAAAAAATATTGACTCACTTCTAACACTTTACACTTCACTTTTACACACTTTAGTGTGTTGTTTACTTTTTAAAGTAGTTCATCGTTTTGTGCTACCCATAATAACGTTCTTTCATTGTAGAATGGCTTTCATATTTGTGCTCAGTCAGATATTCAGTTTAATTCAGCTTAAATGTATTTACAGATTGCAGTTTACCTTGTGGTCATTCTTGGTTCAAACCCATCCTCATTCTTTACTTCTCTTCAACTCTGACCCAGTAAAAAAATCAATGGATTTTTTAAATTAAAATAATAATAGTACTAATAATAATAATAATAATAATAAAATAAGCGGCATTTTAATTTCTAAGCAGCTGTTTGCTTTTTGAACCGGGATTTTTCCATTATGACTCACGGCCGCCCGTTATTATTCACAGACGAGGAGGACTCCTGGTGATTATCTGCGGTTAGGTAATCATCACAGACATCTAATCAGCATCTGCTGTTTGTGTAAGAGATTCGGCTTAGAGAGGACTGGTGCGGAATATCAGATGAAGGAGCTGGAGCACAAACTTGAAAAAGAAAAAATAAAAATTATCGTAAATGTTTAGAACAAAAAAAAAAAGTGCAACAGCTAAGGGCCCAGGCCTGCCGAGAGAGTTACATTTAGTCATCCCCAAAAACTGAATCTCGCCAACAAGCACCGGGCGTGCGGCTTTCTCCTCAAGAGGACGGCTGTGACTGTCAGCTGGGCACCTGTCGTGGCACTGTGCCAACTGTGTGCCCAGCGCTACCCGCTGGTGTAGCATGGGACTCTCCCCTGGTTTTGAACGGAGCATCGTATTTTTCCTGCCGCAAAAAAACAGCCAGTAGCTGGGGTTGCGTCAAGGAACACAAAATTGTTATAAGACAGTCCTGGAAAAATAGATCCACCAACAATAGAGTATGTTGGATAAATAAAAAATAAATAATAAATAAAACAATGCTGCCAATTATTGGTGGATCTGTTCTGGCTGTAATTCCAGCCTCCCAGCATGTAAACGCAGGGAAGTGTTATCCACCAATCACCATCAGCGTCTGTAACCTGTGACATCACAATTGTGCCCAGTGTTCTACCAGTACGGTGATGTCACAGTGGCCTTATTCCCACTATTCACACCATTCCCTGGGATGGTTCAGGGGTTGGAGTGAAGTATGAAAACCTGAAGGCTCAAGGCTGAGTATTCACACATATTTAATCAGCCCTGGGATGGGAGAAGCCAGCGTGAAGCCTCATCTTTAATGCAGCAGCAGTATAACGCAATTATTTCAGGAGCAGAACATCACCGTTTCAGCAGGGCACTGCTGTCGTAGCCTTGAGCGAAATTACTTATGTTGAATCAACTCGGTAAACACACAGCTGGCTGAATGAATTAAAAGAAGGTAAAATGCAAAATGGCTGGCGTGTGCAAATTACACTCGGAAAAGCCAACTATGTAACACACTGCCATGCAAAGGAACAAGAGGTCATACACACACCTCTAAGCGGTTTCAGATGCAGGTGGTAACTGAAGGGGGGGGGGGGGGGTAAGATCACAGTGATGTCATCTTACTTGTATAAAACAGATGAGCTACACCAATCACTGATGATAACCATTAGAACAACGTTTCATTGTGATTGGTGGTGGACACTGTCTGGGTTTAATCTGGTGAACACTGTGGGAATTCCCAGAAAGTAGCCAGTTAGCATCCACCAATCACCACTGGTGGTGTTCCATTTGTCCTCAGCAACGCATTCCACGATTGGTGGAGCTCCTCTGTTCTCTACAAGATGACATCAGGGCTGTTGTATTCCATCTTCTATCACCCCCAGGCGAGGATTCTTGAAAAAAAGCAACTCTTCTTCCACCAGGCGCAGTAAATCAAAAGTGCAGGCCTGACTTGCAGGCTGAGGAGTTACCATCATTTGCAAGGCAAAGCAGCCCCCCCCCCCTGCCCCCCCGACCCCCCAACCCATGCGTGTTTATGGTGCTCCGGGCTGCATTTGACGGGCAGAGCTGGATTCAAAGCGGATTTCCCCTCTGTCCTTTACCGCGCACGCGTGCACGCTTGTACTCCGAGAGTTTTTCCCTCAAACTCCAGAGTCGCGGCCGCCCCCTGGGATTTGCACCCCCGCTCCGCGGACTGCCTTCGCTGGAGGGCGGAGCTGCGTGCGTACAGGGTTCAGGAACACCGAGCTCTGCAAGCTCCCCCCCCAACCCCCCTCAAACCCCCCACCCTGTTTCGAGGTGCCTTTGAGCACAAGCCCTATGCAGCAATGCCGATGTAATGACACCACAGGCGGCCTGTGCAGACGCAGACACCAGAGGCGCCCTGCGCAGACGCAGACACCAGGGGCGGCCTGCGCAGACACACAGGCTGACGAGGCTTACACGGATCAGGAGGGGGCCTGTGGCACTGCCAGAGACCGCATTGTACGCTGGCCTGGGACAGACCCGCCGTGCCCCACTGACACAGCGAAGGGGGCGGGGCTACAGAGCCCGCACAGAGCCCGCCGTCGTACGGTCCGATCCTCACGGTCGCCCTGGCAACAACGCGGCAGAGGGCACTGGAAGGAAGGCAGGAAGGCAGGAAGGCACCCCTCCCCCCTCCCCCCAACTTCTTCTGGACGCGGCCTAGTGGCGATACTGCTCCCAGAATGCAAATCCCTCCAATGGCCATCGACCAGACACGGGGATCCACCAGGAGTGAGTCAATAACCGTCCGAGGGATGCCTTTTTCTAATTAATACGCTTTTGTTTCCAAAGCAGTCCCTGCGTGTGTGTGTGTCAGTGTCTGTGTGTTCACAGTGTGCGTCTGTGTCTATGCACAGTGTGTGTGTGTGTGTGTGTGTGCGGTCAGTTTTGTGTCTTGCATCGCTTCCTCCGCTGAATATGCATCAGAATTACTGGAGTAGAAAATCCATCGAGCAGCCTGGCCCGCGGGAAAGTGGGACAAGTGCATCTGCGCCTCGACTGGAATTAGCGTCACCGCTCCCTCCTGGCAAGCGCCACCGCCGCCCAGCTTCTCCCCTTCAGGGTTCCGCGATTCGGAATTCCGGAACACTCGCGTTCCAAATTCCATCACGAACCCCACAAGGACTGATCACAGGGCAAAGATTCGTCTCTCAGTTAAATGTTCTGAAACCCTTTTAAGAGCAGGTTTCTTCGCCGAAAAATTCAAAGTCAGTGTTCTAGAACTCCGTTGCTTTCCGTTACCAGTAGTGACCGTTACATCAGCATTGGGATGTCAGAACATTCTAATCACATATTTGCAATCATACAGCTTAAAACGGCCAAATCCAAGAGGAAACGGACACACAAATCTACGTATCTTTTAGAAAAAACGCACCCCTCCCTCACAGTCTTAGCGCGCGCACACACACACACACACACACAGTGTCATCTTTGACATATCAGCCCTGCAAATTAGGTTAACTGAAAGCGATACATTGTTAATCGATGCATTAATTGTGAAAGTCCGGATGCACAGGACAGGCCCTGGGGAAATGGGCCAGTGGTGGTTAACTGGGGCCCAGCACATTCCACTAGAGCCTGGGACCAGACTGGCACATGAAACCAGTATAACTGCACTTAAGGCCAGCCCGGCAGATTCAGTATATACCCCCCCTCGGCCTCAACCCCCCCCCCCCCCCAGGCTCTGTTGGCTTCCCGGCAGCCAGGGTGGATGGGGGGGGGGGGGGGGGGGGGGATTGGGTTTCACGGCCTCGGCACCACAACCTCGCCAAGTCACACCGTGGTGCCGCACAGGAGCGGATCTTTCACCACACACACGCCAATGAAGCACACGGCTTTCAACAAACTGCGAGTGGTGGGCTGGACATAGAGAATCTGTCGCCAGCAACCCCGCTCCCCTCCCCCACTCCCCTCCCCTTTTCCCGTCTTTCACCCAAAGGAAAGCGGCTGCTCCACAAGCAGATTTAGTGTTTTTATTTATTTTTTTGAGGGGGAGGGGGGGTTGGGGGGGCTGCCATTACCATGCCTGCCCATTCAAAGAACAGTTTTTTTAGGGAAGCCGTTAATGGGCTAAGGCTAATCCAGGACCCACTTCAAAAACACCCTCCTGACTACAGTGCCATAAAACACAATGCCAGAGACGAGCCTTGTGCTTCCCTTGTGAATTTTCCACCTTTCAGACACATGCTAGACAGGTATGTGCTAATAGGAACCATGTGTATTTGTGTGTGTGGGGGGGGGGGGGTGGTGGGGGTGGAGATTGGGGTGGTACACAGCTGGTACACAGACTTCCTGTTGTAAAGTCACATGACCACACTAAGAACTTGTGGAATGAAGGCTGATGAAGTCACCACTTGGCTGCTGCCTGTTTTCCACAGGTAAGCAACGACCATTTAAATGCACCATGTAGAAAAGCTAGACAAGCTTGTCAACTGAACCTCCCCCCAGCCCCCATTACTTTTTCAATACAACACTTCTGAAAATTGGGAAGAAAATACAACTGCCTTAATTTTCAATACTTGTTTCAGATGTAGAATGCAGTGAAGCCATCGCTAGAAAAGATTCAGTGTGCCATAAAATGTAATTCCCATCCAAACGTCAGCTGGTTAAAATGAGGATTAGTAAGACTATAGTGTATCAGTAGCAATACCCTTTGAAGTGACAGTCCCCATGTTATACATCTCATCCGTGGGCATAATCTTTTAAGTTAAATCTGGTCCCTTTCATTTTCAACTCTCTCGTGTCGTTAAAAATGAGAGAGCCGATCATCTCTGAGGGGAAGCGCGCGCATCATGTGAGAACGCGGCACAAATCACAGACGCTGACAGGGGCAGGCAGGTGTCCCCGCCACCAGTACTGTCTGAGCCTCGCGCGCTCTCACAAAGTGATGAGCCCAACCGCGTGACCCTCCCGTCCCCTGCGGATTCTCCGCCTGTGCAAGGGCAGACACCTTTGATCGTGCACCACGTGAAGCACCTCGCTCGCGCCGTTTTGATGTCCACTGGTTACAAAAAAAACGGCGCATGATCGATGCCTCAAAATGTCAGGGAAGGACATCTTGTTTTGACATTGTGTTCCACTCACCCCCCCCCAGCTTTCATCTTCCTTCTCCGACTTTTTTTCACCCAATCATCTAACCGCTCAATGAACATAATTGCCGGTGAAGCCTCCCGACCAGTCGGCTGTCAAACACACGCCGGTTTATGGCTTAAACAGACGGCTGCGCTCGCGCCGGCGGTGCTCCTGTAGAAATTCTCACCAAGCTGAATGGAGGTCAACGAGAAGTCACGGGATTGGCTGGCGTGGGTTCATTAGCATACAAGTCTGGATCCAGGCCGCTCCTCCCCCTCCCCCCATCCGCTCCCGACTCGGTCATACAGAATTTGACACAGAAGTGAAAATAAACGCAGCACTTCTTAATATTCAAAGCATACACTGGCACTTGTTTGACCATCACGGCCTGACCAGCACTACACCTCTTCTGAGAAAAAAAGGTTAATGATGCAACCACACTCTGAGGACGAGTGGCTATTATGCCGAAACAGCTTGCCAGTTACATCCCTAGCATTGCCCTCGAATTAAACGAATAAAGGCTGTATCTATGAAACTGACCTGACTCACTCCAGATCCGAGCGCAGGGACGGTCATTTCAACCAATTTCATTCAAATCGATCTCTGATACGTTTAAATTCGTTTAAGTTGTGTTTAATATTAAAATAAGACTAAATCAATTTTTTTTGTTAAATTATAGGTAACTTGAGGTTGGACTCGTTCAAGGTCGCAACAATAATTTCCCAATATTCTCAATTTCCGAAAACGTAAAGAAAAAGCTTACATTAATTCCAAATGAAACGAAAATATGAATAATATCAACAGAAGACACCCAGTGAAACGGGTGCAGGCTTGCGAACCCAGATACAGAGTATGGGGTACAACAATTCAAGCAGACAGCAAAGGCTTCACATAACATAAACTCTAGCAGACAAATGTGAATTTTTCCAATGCTAATATACCACCCGAAACAAATCCAAAATGCATTACAAAATCGCAAACGCGTTAAAAGTGAAGGGAAAGGAGGAAATGAAACGTAAAAATGCTCGCGCACAGACGTAGGATAGCACGGTCGGATATATCCGTTGGTCTCGCGCATATCTGTAGGCTATCCACTATCCAGCCTCGTTTGCTGAAACGGATGCTGCAATGCCGGCGCAACAAGACAAAAGACGAGCATCGTCCTGCAGACGCCACCTGCACTAAGCTATAGCTGCGGTCCTAGGAAAAAAAGACTCCTATGTCCAACACAAAAGGTGCTGCAAACGCTAACCCCTTTGAAGCAAAATGCATCGGTACTATCTTATTGTCTAGACAGGTTTTCCCCCTTTTTTTGGGGGGGGGGGGGGGGGTGCACAATAAGGCAGCATATGTAACGTTTAAATTTGGCAGGCAGTCTCCAGGCGTCACAGGATAACCCGTGTAATTTATCATTGTCAAACGAACGAGGTGTCGAGTCAGCTACGCGCTCAAGCATTCTCAGTACCATGCAAACAAAGATGTGCAGCGGTGACACGTTTAGCCGGCTGGTTTGTCAACTAGTTGGCTAAAAACGAACGAACCGTTGTCTTACCTCGCAGTCATACAGCTCGCTAAGTTGCTCAATGATCCACTCTTCTAGGATTAGCCTTTTCCTCAGTTCCTTCCTGTCGTATTTCACGGTGACTTTCCCTTGTTTCTTCTGGACCGGATCATCCCGTGGCACCGGTCCGGTCCCCGCGCAGCCTCCACCGGTAGCCGCCTGGAAAAAAACTCTCCCCGCGGGTGGAGGGAGCTGGGCGCTCGTCTCTGTGCCGGTGGCTGACATTGTGTGTGGACTGCTCACTGCGTTAAAACAGACTCGATATATGCTCACAATATAAAACACCTGCTATTTAAAGCGCACCACAGCAGTAGCAGTCGGTCATCAAAAAGGGAGGCGCCTTTCAACGAAATTTACCCGGCTGTTTTTAACGCTTTCGACGCTGCTTAGGCTGTTTTGCGGTAAGAGACGGGAGTGCAAGCAAGCAGTCGCCGTACTTCAGCGAAGCCGGTCTTCGCAGAAAGTGGCGATTGGCTGTTTTAGAATCCGATTCTTCGCATTTATAGCATGGGCGGAACCCTGCCCCGCCTTTTAGCCCCTCGCGGACGGGAGGTAGGCATAAGCAAATCTACAACAGGTGATTTTTGACTGTCGGGCAAATTTCAAGCTTCGTGACAGTGGTGGATAAATAGATAACCATTATTGGGAAGTGGGAACTCGACAAAAGGAAAACAGTTTAACAGTTCGAGTTATATACACGCAAACTCTCTTTCTAACAAATTAGGTTGTTGTAAAACAAACAAACAAACAAAAACAACCTTTAAGCAACATATCATGAAGTAACCTATAGTAAGACAAAAAACCTGAAACCCGAAATAAGAGTTTATGGATAACAGCTATTTCTGCAGGACATTTTTCCCTTTATTTAAATGAAGTATACTAATTAGGTTTTACAACAATTTTGAATGTGACAACATACGTAAAGCTTAAGCTATTTTGGATCCAGTTAGGCGCTTGTCTTTCTTTGCAGCAAAAGTTGAAAGCCACTCATTTGAGAAGTGATCTAAAATTCTAACCTTCTAATTCAAACTGCAAAGCAATTGAGCTGACGAGAATAAGCTATGTGTGATACTGGGATCGCACTTAAATATAACGCTTAAGAAGCTGCATACGGCTTCATTTTGAAACAATAACGAGGTGGTAGGGCGCCAAATAATACCAGCCGCTAAAAATAGCCTTGTTAGACTATGAGGAAAGACATTTACGCTTCCACGAACAGTGGCTCCAGTGCGTTCTTCTAAGGTGATGAGTGACGGATTAAAAAAAACTAAATTTAGATCAGCACGTCAGTGGAAAGTGAAAGGCACTCGTTGTCGCTGCGGGACGTGTCCAAGGGGTCGGGCATGTGTGTGTGTGTGTGTGTTCCTGACCTAATTGTGGCCGCGCCTGCCTCGAGCCGCCGCATTTAAAGGGGTCGCACCTGGGACCCTCGACTCGCGAGGAGCTCAAAATAGCACCACGTGCTTACAATACGCCCCCAAGTTTCTTTAAGCAGTCCAGGGCTCCCAGGCTCGGTTCCCGAAGATCTACAGTCCTGTGTGGGCTCTTTCATTTCAACACTAATTTGGCACACCTGATCCTGATAATTACCAGCACAAAGAGGTCTCTGGCTGTTGAATGATGGTGTGCTTTGTCAGTGTTGAGGTGAAAACCTACAGGACGGTAGATCTCCAGGAGCAGGGTTGGGCAGCCCTATTTTAGCCTGCCCACGCAGTCACCACCCCACCCCACATGGAAATATAATATTGATGTGGGACAGGGTCAAATAGAGGGTGAGAATTCAGATTTTTGAAGTTTGTGCGCTGGCAAGTTTCTCAGCAAGGTTAGCCCTGACTGTATTAACGATACAGCACGGCCTCTCATGCCCTGTTCCTTAATTGAGGACTCAGAGGTCATGTTCTCTGTGTTTTTTTCATGTTAATCTCCAAAGCCATTCTTTAGTGAGACAATCCAGTTGCAATTCCTTTTGGAAGGGAATGAATGATCTTTGACATTTTCTCAAATTTAAGCCTAATCTACTGGCACATGTACAGTATTTACACCCCAAAATGCATCCTCAAGTAAATGATCAAATTAAAGAGCATACCCTGGCCTAACCCACCACCCACACCCATACCCTCACCCCACCCCCAACCGAGTCTCTGGACCTCAGCATTTTTATTTTTTTTGGTGTTGGTTTCAATCTTGGTTGTTGTCAGGATTTTTCAGGTGTTACATCACAGTAAAGAACAGCCAATCCCACGGTGCTGTTCTGAGCCACACCCCCTTAATTCATTT
Organism: Anguilla rostrata; assembly: GCF_018555375.3. Lineage (NCBI taxonomy): Eukaryota > Metazoa > Chordata > Actinopteri > Anguilliformes > Anguillidae > Anguilla > Anguilla rostrata. The sequence goes on along the minus strand of NC_057938.1, from coordinate 54,367,664 downwards.
TCAGACGATTCATCAAAATGGAATGTCTCACCTTCAGTGGTAAGGAGACGGAACTTTCAGCATTTAGAATCCAGGGGCCTACAGAATCGGAGTCTATAGAACCCCTACTGCCAGTTCTGGGGACAGTACCGCCGAAACATAACATTCTTTCTGCAAAAAATCAGATGAACGTAATTTACTTCAGGAAAGAGAAGAAATAGATTTTGACAGCGGTAGCTGTAATAACTGTACACAGTTTTACCGATGTCAAGTTTGAACTAAAGTGATTTATTTACCGTGTATACACTCTCATCTGAGGAAAGTCGTTTCTTTCATATTTGCATTCTAACCGTGTTATGAGCTGGAATTCCATATCTGTGAGTCACGTTGAATCTTGTTTGTGAGCGCACAGGCAGAGTATCAGTTGGGCTTGTTCTATTGTTCCTCATACTGACAAACAACAGCCAGCCACAGATTCACAAACGCAAACGCCACTCCTAGAATCAGCTCCAGACGTTTTTGTTCTGTTTTGGTTCTGTGTGCTGCAGCACATAGGATTTGAAATGAAACGATGAATATGAGGTTATGGTACGGACCGTTATCTTTAACGTTAGGGCATTTCCATTCGTATCCAGTGATCCGTGTAGGAATCACAGACCTTTCCATACGTAGTCCCCTCCATTTTAGGGATCCAAAAGTAATCTGACAAATTAACATGATGATTAAATAAAGTTGTCAAATTTAGTACTTGGTTTGCAGATAATTTGCATTTGATGGCTGCCTGACGTCTGCGACCCATGGACCTGTGGGTTGCTGGGAAAGATGCTGGGTGTCTTTCCCTGGTGATGCTCTAACAGACCTGTACAGCAGCCATCTTCAGTTCCTGACTGTTTCAGAGGGCTTTTGCCTCCAGTCTTGCCTCCTGAAACACACATTCAAATGGACAAAAATTCCGCCACTGTCCAAATACTTATAGACTGCACTGTAACTGGACTCTATAGGGTACTTTTTCTTCTCTCATAAGGAAAATAACTCAAATGGTACTCCTCATTAAAACTTAAAACTGTAAGTTTTTCAGCTTTGTGGTTTGCCCTAGATAAATTTTTTCACAATTTTACTCAGAGTAACTTTTGCAAAATAACAGAAGGAAGTGCTTCTTTGAAATGTGTTGATACAAACATGAAAACAACCTGAAGAGATCAAGAAAAACTAGAAGATCAAGCATATTCTTTTCCTGGTCTAATGTAATTTCCAGTATAGATGAAACCACATGCAAATTTAATTACACTGTATATTTAAGAAAAGAAAATAATAAATACTAAACGTTAACCAGTGAGGGTGAGCAAATGTCTCTCATTTAATTTTGTTGTTATAATACACACGTCTTCCAAGTGGTTATGTCTTCCACCTGATATCTTTAAATTTCCCTTCTGTATTGCAGCCTCTGTAATACCTTCTTCTTAGATTCAGCACTACTATCTTTTTATTTGCAGTCTTCCTGTCTTGCATAATGCCTTCTCAGAGTAATTTTTTTTTCACTTTCTTAGGCATAGCACGACAAGATTCCCCTTGTCCTTCGTGATTTGTCTGAAGTGCAAATACTTCTTCAGTGAAGGTGGGCGAAAATTACCTGCTCTGAGTAAAAGGCTTTCCGTCTGTTTTTTTAAGAGACAGGTTAGACTGTAAAGCTGTTCAGATGGTGACAGGTGTGCATCCAGAAAGCTAATCTCTAATGTTACTCACAGCTTGAACGTTAGGGTGTGATTAATCTCCTGCGCATTACTTCGAACATGTGTGTGTGTGTGTGCATGCGTGTGTACATGTGTTTGAGCGTGAGTGTGAGAGTGCGTGTGTGAGTGTGTGCACGTGTGAGTGAGTGTGTGTGTGTGTGTGTGCGTGCATGTGAGTGTGTGCGTGTGAATGTATGTGTGTGAGTGTGTGTGTGTTTGCGTGTGTGTGCATGTGAGTGAGTGAGTGAGTGAGTGTGTGTGAGAGAGTGTATGTGTGTGTGTGCATGTGTGTGTGTGTGCTTGTGCATGTGCGTGTGAGTGAGTGTGTGTGTGAGTGTGTGTGTGCATGTGTGTGTGTGTGCTTGTGCATGTGCGTGTGAGTGAGTGTGTGTGTGAGTGTGTGTGTGCGTGTGAGTGTGTGCGTGTTTGCGTGTGTGTGCATGTGAGTGAGTGAGTGAGTGTGTGTGAGAGAGTGTATGTGTGTGTGTGCATGTGAGTGTGTGTGTGTTTGCGTGTGTGCATGTGAGTGTGTGTGAGAGAGTGTATGTGTGTGTGTGCGTGTGCTTGTGCATGCGTGTGAGTGTGTGCATGTATGTGTGTGAGTGTGTGTGTGTGTGCGTGTGTGCATGTGAGTGTGTGTGAGAGAGTGTATGTGTGTGTGTGCATGTGTGTGCGTGTGCTTGTGCATGTGCGTGTGTGAGTGAGTGTGTGTGCGTGCATGTGTGCATGTGAGTGAGTGTGTGCATGTGTGTGCATGTGAGTGAGTGTGTGCATGTGTGTGCATGTGAGTGAGTGTGTGTGAGAGAGTGTATGTGTGTGTGTGCATGTGTGCGTATATGCATGTGCATGCGTGTGAATAAACATGTGTTTGCGTGCGCATGAGCAGCGCTGCCTAACCTCTGGGTGATTTACGTCGCATGCTAGGTTTTCCGTTAGCGCAGCTGGCGACTCGGTGCTGATGAGGTCACGGGGGTGACTGAGGCTAAGGAGCGAGAGCTGGGGTCTAATGAGGCTGCTGCTGTCTGATTAAAGTCATAAGCAGGGAGGGAACACAGCCTACTGCATATCTATTCATATTTTAGCAGTCTGTATGTAATGTGCTACACAAATGAAGTGTAATGTCAGCGATGCCATATGGGAGTTGGGGGGGGCAGATTCATTTAACGATTCCTGACTGACAAGGGCCCTCAGAAAATTGTGCTGTAATTGCGCAGGGATGGGGATGGGGGGGCTTGGGGGGGGGTGATCTGGAGTGGTGGTGCCCTGTGTGAAATCTTTTCATGGGGCCCAAAATCCCTGGTGTCACCTGTGTGTGGTGTTATGATGATTATCCTGTAGATAAGTAAATTATTATTATTATTGTTGTTGTTGTTGTTGTAATTATTATTATTATTATTATTATTATTATTATTATTATTAATAATAATAATAATAATAATAATAATAATAATAATAATAATAATAATAATAATAATAATAATAATAAACTGATACTGCTGAAGAACAGTTATTCTGGACAATTACTTGTTCTTTCAAAACTGGCCGAGTTAGAAACTGATTTACTTGCCTATTACTGAGAACCTTGGATGCAACATGTATACTCAATAGTAGGCTGTTTCCGACACGGTCATAGTATATGACGGCGGTATTGTGGTTAATTGGCGAAAGACTCCGCCTGCTGGATACATGCTCGCATTGCAACCGAAAGTGCCAACAATCTGCCCGGTAGATGTCTCTCTGTACCACGCAAGTATCTACCCTTGAGGGATAAATCTAATCTCACGCAGGGGTTGTCAGGGTGTTAATATTAATGTATTTATTACTTCACGTTTATGACTACTTGCTTGGATTCATATTTACATACATATAGAACGTGAATTAAAATTCAAAGTGAAAATGTAAGTTAAAAGACGATGCTGGTAAATTAATCTCAAGGCGCGCGCGCGCCCGCAGAACCCCGCAAATGTCTTCTGAAAATCTGTCAGTCAGGGAATACGGGCTAATCCGGTACTCTCACCTTCACCTGTCCGCCAGGTGCTCACTTCCTGGCTGTACGTGGTGGTTGTCCCACGGCTAGTCCTTTCGCCTGACGTCAGAAGAAATGGCGGATCCGGAGAGAGCAGACGTATCTCCGTTCGACTCGGAAGGTGAGTGTTCAGCCTGATTTAAAGTTTTTTAAGTTAATGATATTTGGCAACCATGGTAAAAAAAAAAAAAGTGACTAATGAATTCAGTTGTTGGCGATGCGGAAAGTTTACTCCAAGAGTGCGGGCGTGCAAACAGGTTAAAGTGAATGGAAGCATTCGTGTCCGATCACAAGATGGGGATTACCGTCAATTTGGCACGGAACCAGTGTATTAAATAGGCTACACTCTAAGGGTATGATAATGACCCCGTTTAAAGTGAGTGCGGGACAGCCATTGGTTTTGGGATATCGATTATGAGAGTATAGCCTTGTCCGTTCTTTTATTTGTCCAACTTCATAAAATCTGTTTAATTCCACGCGTTAAGGCATCTCGCATTCTGGCTCTAGTCCGCAAACCAGCGGATACCATTGAAATAGCCTACGGGTTTGATGCAACCCGATCAGGTGCACCTTACTTTAAATGGTGCGCTGTTTTTTTTCTTCTTTCTTACTCGCTCCTGCTTGTGCTTCCGTTGCAACTTGTATTTCAAATAAACAGTACGCTTGTAAATATTTTCAGTAAACAACTGTCGAAACGGCTGTTGGTGGATTGAACTCGACGGACCTCGGTATTCTGTCCTGGTCCCAGAATTGGACGTAGCAAAGCAATCGTCTTTTTTTGTCATGGCCTATAGTCTCCAAACTGCTGCGTAATTACGTTTAATTAAAATGAGTCATTTCAATAGTATCAATAGTAGGAAACTGTTTGTCAGAACGTGGGCTATATAAAATGTATTTTTGAAATTGTAGACCTATGTGTCGCGTTTAAGCTGATAATGATTCCGTAATTAGATTAATGATCCCAACACGCGAGTTTGGCTGTACGCACCGAAGTCATTGTTGCTGCATACCAGATGCGTTTTTAAGAAAGCTGAATGGCCATGCATTATAAATGACTGTTCGTTTCGTTTCGTTTTGTCATTTAGATTATTTTGGACTGTGTCACGGTAAAGTAGCCTATCAAAATAAAACCCACATTGCATTTAAAGTAAAGGACTTTGTAAGTCTCTTTTAAAAGGCTACCAATGGTCTGATTGGTCAAAAAGACAAAAACATAAAATAAATCCAACACTGTTCTGTGAAGCCGTGGGGTCCATCCCTTACAGCAGCTGTCACACCTGAGGCTGGTGACTTGGAACAGGTATCTGAAGGTGTGCACTCAGGTGTCAAGGAAGGGATTTGTGATACCCTGTTGACAGCAGAGTATCGTATCCCCCCGCTGTCAGTATCTGGTTTCTCTTTCCTATTAGCCTTTAGCCTATGTCTCCCGCAGATTCGGCTTTCCGCTAGTAGTAGTTGAGCTGATGGCCCGCAGGAACGCTTGTCTCTGGGCTTGGCAGTGTCGTAAAAAAGCCTGTTTCCCCGCTGAGGAGACGCAATGCTCCTTATCGGACCAGACCGTGCACGCGGCAAATACTGACGGATTTACGTTCCAAGCGGATTTCACCTCTGGGCTAATTCTTTTGGAATCTCTCTCTCTCTCTCTCTCTCTCTCTCTCTCCTGTGAGAGATTGAGTGTGTTGGCAGAGATCTGAGTATGTCCGCTAGTTCTCAGTTTATTTTACAATTGTGTGTGTGTAGTGCGTGTGTAGTCCGTAGTGCATGGGAGAGAGACAGCAGAGTTGACGAGGTGTAAGTACCGGTAACCGGGCGAGCTCTTTTAAATGCAGACATCGAACAAGAAGTGTGTGCAGATCATACTAATTAGTAGCTCTGTTCCGACCAAGTCCTCTGGAACAATCTGTTCTGTGGCCTGGCGTCGGGCATTCCCTTCTTTCAGTCGATAAATGCAACGCAAGGAACTAGAGGTTTGGGAACTGCGCATGCAACCAGGCGACTGCTGGTTTGAATCCTAGTGGCACAGCTTCTGTACTAAGCTTCAGTTAATGCATGTCTGTATGCGCCGATTGCAGACACGTGTTCCCTTGCAAGTGTGTAAGAAATAAAACAAGAAAAGTAATGCAAAGTAATAATCAACATAAGAAAAATAATAAAAATTAAGAATACACAAAAGCCTTTGAAGTTCAATGAGCATCCACACAATACATTGTAATTAAAGATGTGAATCCTTAATTTCGGACTAAAACAGCTTTTTAACTTAACTGGTGTACTGCTGAGCCTCCTTGGTAATCCATGTGCTCACATTTCATATAAATTAATTTAAAACTGTAGACATATCATAGTGGATTTCGCTGTATTAATATGTGGATATTGAAGAGGTAGGGTGCGTATGTATTGCTGAGTTGATATTTTAAGCACAGCCCTGGTGAGTCGGCCCTTTGGTAAATATTTGGCAATTCCACGGCCCGGCCAGTACTGAGTGTAGCCATGTGACCGTGTAGCTGCAGCCATGGTGATGCTCAGCTGTAAAAAAAATCTGCTTTGGTTTGACTCTCATTGCGTGCGTGTGTGTGTGTGTGCACGTGTGCATGTGCGTGCATGTGCATTTGTGTGTGTGTGTGCGTGTGTGTGTGTGTAAATGGAGAGCTATGAACACTGGAAGCCAGCAGTGCACCCCCCACCCCCAGAATAAATGTGTTGCAGAATAAATGCAAATCCTGCAGAATTTCGCAGAACCCTGTTATTGGGTACAACATTTTCAGCTTTGCTCAATAAATAATCTCCAAGTGTAATAAGTTACCAGCTGGAGTTGGTGCCATCCCAGAATGCTGTGCTCAGCATTTGCATTTATTGTTTCATTTTATTTTATCAGTTTAAAATAACGTTTGTGTTTGTTTTAATTATGTTCATGTTCATGTGCCTGTGCTTGAGGGATCAGTGTTAAAGTCAGCGGGGCTGTGGAGGGAGTTTTAATACACCCGTCTTGGGGAGGACCCGTGAGATCAGTCTCATACGACAAACGGTCACATGAGAGAAAAGGGGGCGGGTGCTCTTGAGAGAAGGGGTGGAGTCTCACATGTTGGCACTTCAGATCCATTTGATCATTGGAACGGCTATGTTTGCTTAACCATCCACACACACATACACCCACATACACAGATGCACACATACATGCACGCACATACTCATGCACACACTCACACTCACACACATACACACACTGATGCACACATACATGCACGCACATACTCATGCACACACACTCACACACACAAACATACACCCACATACACTCACACACACATACACGCACATACACTCACACACACCGATGCACACATACATGCACGCACATACTCATGCACACACTCACACACATGCACACACACATACGCACACCGATGCACACATACACGCACGCACATACTCATGCTCACACTCACACACATACACACACACACGGTCTCACTGTACAGAAATAAAAGGCAGCACTCTGTGCTCGGAGAGCGGCATTGTGGGTAACGGCGCTGCACGGTTAGCGGTGGCGTTCTACAGCGGAAGGGCGGCGGCGCTGGTGGCTGTACCGTTCCGGAAGACCGCACCCCCCCCCCCCCGGTTACCGGCGAGCGATCCGCCGCCGCGCCGTTATCGTCCGCGGCAACCGTCTAACGTTTCATCGTCACGGCAACCGTCCGCCAGGACGCGGATCGGCTTCTCCTGCCTTTTGTTCCCCGCTGAATATTTCAGATCAACCCCCCCCACCCCCTCAGATCCACTCCCAACCCAACCCCCCCACCCCAGCGGTGCCAGCATGAGACACAGGAGAGAGGGATAGCAAAGGAGGGAGAGAGAGAGGGAGAGAGAGCGAGTCTGCTGTCTGTGCCTGGAGGAGGAAGAGGAGGAAGAGGAGGCTGTCAGCCTTGCGTTCGTGTGCTCCGCTCAGACCTGGAAGAGCATCGCCAGCATCTGGGCTTAAAGGAAGTAAGGACAGAGAGAGAGAGAGAGAGAGAGAAGGACGGAGAGGGAGGGAGGGGAAGTGAGAGAGAGAGGGAGACGGAGAGAGAGGGTGGGAGCAAGAGAGAGAGAGAGAGGGAGGGAGGGGAAGTGAGAGAGAGAGAGGGTGGGAGTAAGAGAGAACGAGAGGCAGGGAGAGAGAGAGAAGAAGGGAGGGTGTGAGTGAGTGAGCAAGAGAGAGTGAGAGAGGGAGAGAGGGCAATGCTTACAGCATCCTAGTCTATCTGTCAGTTCCGGATTATTCTCCAGGAGGCTGTGGGGAAGCAGCAGGGCTGAGTGTGTGTCTCTTTTTAAGGTACCCCTGCCCTGCCCTTCCCTCCCTCCTCCCCCCTGACCCCCCACCCCCCTTCGTTTCGTGACTAGCCGCCGCCGCCGCCCCTCCGTACGCTCGTCAGCTGGACACGGACCGTGAGTCAGCCGCTACACCGCGCTTCTCTCTCTCTCACCCCCCCCCCCTCAATGTTTGGGAAGGAGTGAATGAGCAGGCAGCCCGTGCTGATGCTAGAGACCGTTAGCCAGCCTCAGCTGGGTGGACCGGGAGAGCGTTAGCCAGCTTCAGAGACACGGAGTGATAGCCTGCTTCAGCTTCAGTGATCCGGAGACCGTTAGCCAGCTTCCGACTGGAGTCCAGCCGCTGACTGAACATAGAAGGGAAAGAAAAAAAAAACATTTATAAAATAAACCAACAAGGAGGAGGAATACAAAGAGAAAACTAACAGAAGAGGAGGTTCCCCGGTTCCCCCGCCCTGCGCGCCCAGTGGGGGGTGGGCTTTCGGGAGGATGCCGGGTTTGGCCGGCGGGGTGCGGCAGGACCGGCTGAAGAAGGGGTGCAGCCGAGCGGCCGCCCCGGGACTCTTCACCATCACCGAGGAAGACGAGCAGCAGAAGAGCAGCAGCGCGCCGAGCAGGAGGCGGAGAGGTAGGGGGGGCGGGCGGGGGGTTCAGCAGGGTTCCCGAACGCCGCCGGCCCGGCCCGGCCCAGCGGCACACACGCTCACGTCCGGGTTCGCAAACACGCCGTCCGCTGTGCCCCCCCCCCCAGGACAGGGAACCAGGGCAGCTCAGCACAGGGCAGATCTGTGTACCCCCAGTCTGGCTTACGGGACGGTTAGGATCGTGACGGGTCCTGGGGGGGCCCTACTGTCCTGCCCCCGGGGGGGGTAACGCAATGCCTCCAGAATACTCTTAGTGCAGACGCAGAGGAACGCCATTGTCATTTCCACCTCGCGAATCTCAGGAAATCTACAGGTCACATGGAGCCGCGAGGGGAGGGAAGAGAACACTGGGAACCCATTCTGAAGAGGGGGGGGGGGGGGCAGGAATTCAATCTGCAATTAGGTCCCTCTTTTGCTGTTTAGGGTTGCAAGGGTTGTCCTCATTACGCTTCATAACGAGTTTCCTAAATCTCTCTCCCGAAGACCTCTTTCCTTATTCAGCCTCTGCTGGAATGGCATGCGTTTTGTTTTGTTTTGATTATTTTATTTTTAAAACCATGAGCCGCATACCCTACATTTTTTCCCCACCCCAGATTATTTTACAGATAAAACCGTTATCGTTGGTACCTGTGAGACGGCCTGCGAAGGCCTCGGGGCTTTTTGAAACGCACATGCCGTGGGGTTTAAGTCAGCGGCATCAGGAAGTGGCGTCAGGAGCGGTCTGCCGCTGGGAGTGGGCGGTCTCGCGTGTGCTTAGCGGAGTCGACTCCTACACGCGTGGCGGCCCGTGTGCGCTCGTGCAGACCGGCGGACTGCGTCACGTCTGCCTTCTCTGCCGCACCGTGAGAACGCCCGGCTCGCCTCCGGCTCAGGAGAGAGGAGAGAGGAGGGAGAGAGGAGAGAACTCTCTGTCACCCTCTTTCCAGGCCTATTTTCCGGTAATTGTAGCCGGTCCTTATTCTCGTATCGTAATCGGTCGTAATTGTGGTCCGTCGTGGTCAGTCATGAGTTTTACGGAATTGTCTTAAGTAGTTAGATAGCGAGTGTCGGTTTCCTTCTGTGTGGGACTGAATGCTTGTTCTGCTCGCTGTCGAATGCTTAGCTGAGGCATTTTTTGAAGTGCACTAGCTGTAGTCAGCATATTAGATGCCGTGGTTGTTTATGCATAAACATCATACATCCCCCCCCCCCCCTCATCCCTGCGAACCCCTCCCTCTCCCGGCGTAGCTACCCTTGCCAGTAACTGCTCTGAAAATTGCCGATTCGGATCGCGTGGTGTCTTACTTTTGAACTTTCGGGACCTTTGAAGTGTTCGTGAAAAATGAGTAAACGGTAGAGGCAGTTCGACCCTTCTTGTGGTTAGAATGTTCTCAACTGAACATTCTAATTCTGACGTAACAAGCAGTACTGACAGATGAAAGCAGTGGAGTTCTAGAACACTCTACCAAGGCTGAATGTTCAATAGGGGCACGTCACGATATATTGAGTGAAATTCCAAATATTGAACTGTTTGTTTTGTGTTGCATAATGTATTCTGACCTGTACAACAATTGTCTTTTGCCACTCCCAGATAAGTGTTTGTCCATTAAGAGCCTGTGAGGTGAATGTACCCTCAGTGTTGGGGACTCTGGCCGTGAAGCCACAGATGTTTTCCCTGAACTCTGGAGCGCTGGAGATGTTGGCCCTCGAGGGGCCGTGTTTTGAGTTGGCCTGCTTCAGCCTGCCTCTTGAATGGCGGTATTCACCATGGCGATGGTGCCGTTCGGTGGCAGGCTCTGTCTGTCTACCCCCCCCCCCCGGTGGCCTGACAATGGCGGCTTTGATCTGCCGCCAGCGCCACCGTTCCAGAAAATGGGGCATTTTGAGGTCCCCCTCTCCCCTGTCCCATCCTGCCCCGTCCTGCCCCGTCCACGCACATCTCAGTGGATGGCCATGGAAGCCTGTGGTGTTTAGAAGTTAAGGCCTCCATTTTGAACGCTGATGATTATTATATGTGATTTGTATCACCCAGTGAACATTAATTGTGGTCATGGCTCTCCAAGTTTCGGTAAAACGGCACGAAGGTGCAGCGATCCCGTCCGAATTCTTTACCGGCTGACCAGAGCGAAGGATCGGCGCACCTGTCTGTGTCTGAAACCCCGCCTCTGTCAAAAACTCTGGAGCCGGTGAACCTCAGTGAGATGTTTTTTTTTGCGAGTGGCTGTGACGATGGCGCTGTTATTTCTGGCTGCTCACGAGGCTCTTCCTCACCGACTTTGTCTCACAGCTGAGTCAGAGCGTGTGCGTTTTGAGCTGCTGGATTCACTTATCAGGTACACGGGTTTCCGTCGCTGAAATATTTACCTGCGTTACCTGAGATGGCTGCGGGACGCCAGCGTGTGTCTGAGCGCTCAGACGGGGGCGGGATGTTCCTCTGCTGAACTCCCAGGTTGTCTGCCTCCGAAAATGAGCTCGGAAGGACTTGACCTCATGTGATTGATGACCTCGCGGACGGTCAGGGTTGACACTCTGCCTAAACACTTTAGTCTGCTGGTAAAAGACCAATATAGATGGGCTGAATGGCCTGTCCTCATCATTACATTACTTTACATTACTGGTATTTAGCAGAAGCCCTTATCCAGAGTGACTTACACAGCTTTTACATAGGATTAACATTGCATCTATTTATACAGCTGGATACATGCTGAAGCAATGCAGGTCAAGTACCTTGCTCAAGGGTACAGTGGCAGCATTCGAACCTGTGACCTTAAGGTTTCAAGACCAGTTCCTTACCCGTTATACAACACTGCCGCCCATCATTATGCGTCCTTGTGTTCTTATAGTCTCAACTGCTTCTCACAGTGACAACCTCATAACAGTGCTGTTTTCTAATATAAAGGAATACGATGGCTGAATTTAACTTAAGGAACAGCTACACACGTAGGAAGGGTGGATTTGCATAATTGTACGTTTGCTGAAGGCTACAGCAATAGTGCTTTAAGTTACAGTGTCGGGGATCAATTCCATTTCAGTTCAGTCAAACCTGGAAAGGATTTAAATATCTGTTCTATGGACAGCTCTCAAAGTTCTCCATGAACTTGCCAGGGTTTGAGCTTATTTTCTTTCTTAAGAATTATGTAAAAGTAAGCTGAATTAAAATGAGTTCATTGAAAAATCACTGTAGGACATCATAGCATTTTTTCCTTCAATGAAATTCATTGTAATTCATTTTCTGAATTAATTGGCCCTGATTTAAACATTTTTACTAGTTTAATATATTATTAATATAATAAATGTTTTCAGTATAAATTAATAAAATAATTAACTATACTTATAATTATAGAAAAAATTGGCATGCTGCTGCTGCTGTTAATAATATTCATAGTCATCATAGTAATAGTGATAGAACACAATAGTAGTGACAATATTAATATTTCACAGTGCAATTATTTGACTGGTATGACCAGGCCCCTCCCTGTTGTGGCGCGTGACTGACAGGTGTAAGATGGAATGAAGTATAAACACGAGCGGTCCAAGGGCCTTAGCACTCTTTACAGTATGTGAGGTTGTGCACAGGTGTTGGTCGAGAATATTCCTGTTTGTTCTTCAGGAGGGGTAGCACCTGAGTTGACTCCTTGCTTCCTTCTAGCGCGGGGGGCGAAGTGCCAAGCGACAGGTCGGACCGGATAGCGGGGGCGTGGTTCACGTGACCCGACAGAAATGTAAACACTGGCGTGTCACGCTCGCAAAATCGGCTGACTGGCTGGTTTTGCATTGTGGACGGGTCGGTCGGTGTGGGGGCGGGATCGAACCATTCCAGATGCCACGTCAGCACGTCAGCTGTCATTGTCCCCCCGCATGGAAAAAAAAAACCTATTAAACTGCAGGAAGGTCGATTGCCAATATAAAATCACAGTATAAATAAAAAAATAAATGAAAAAACTAACGTGACGTTAGTTTCGGTTTTAGAGTGTTTACAATCGAGGCGCGTGTGTTTGCGTCCGTGAAGCGGCTTCAGCATAATCAATTAATGTATGCACGAGCGCCTGCAACAAATAGCCCGTTGCTAATGCAATCTTGTCCGGACGTGTTTGTTTCATTGTTAAAACGATAGCGACCGGAGAGCTGGAACAAGCGGACGCTTTAGTTTACATAATCAGCAGCAGGGCTCTGGCGACGGTCCCCTCCGGGGTCCTGTGATGTCATCGGCTTATAAACACAACGCTTTGTGTGCACGAACAATGCGCGCGCACGCATGACCAGCCGCTAATCCCGCGTAGCTTCCCCGAGACCGCGGTGAGGCAGGACGGGCTAAGTGGCCCCGGAGCTTTCTTCCTGGCCTTACGGTTGGTTGATTAATGCTAGGAACGGTCAGCATATGGTTATGATAGAAGTGACTGAGGCAAAATTAGAGACGAGGGATACGTTCTGTGGTTATTTTGAAGCCGGACACAATGCAGTTGTTTGGTCAGTCGGCTGGTTGTTGACACAGGCAGTCGACCATGGGGGGCATCTGTCTGGAGGGGGGCGCTGATTGGGATGTTGTGGTGGGGGGTCTGCAGTCACTATCTCCAGCACACAACCCCCCCCCCCAGGTCTGCAGTCTGGCCTAGAGCAGCGTAATCAAGCTGTGGCTGTCCCCCCCCCGTCATCCGTGACTCTGGGTAACCCTCTCATTTAATACTGACGCAGCGGGAGCCTGCGTTTCAGCTCACAACAGCGACCTCCCTGAGGCCTTATCAGTTTATAGTGCGCTGCAAAAATAACAGCGCACTGGCCGTGTCACGTGGGTTTCCACGACGACTGGCCCACGAGCGCCTTCTTCTTTTCATGAGAAGCGCTCCCTTGACATTGAGTTACGGACAACCCCCCCCAACCCCCCCAACACCCGCCCCACACACACGGTGCAATTAAGGCAATTCCTCTCTCTCTCATCTCAAAGCCTTCGGGTTTTTGAAGTGGTTTACTTCATGGGCGCCAAGGTTACGTGACTGAAGGAGGTGTCCTTAAAGGTCCGTTAACACTCCCGCCCCCCCCCCCCCCACCCCCCCCCCCCATAACCACCTGACTGGGCTCAGTGGCGTGCGGGTTGTGTACACGTGCAGGTGCTGTTTGTGTTATTGTACATATGCTGTAATTATGGTGTGATTGTACTTACCCTGAGTATAACTCTCAGACTCTCATTAGCATGAGGCAGAAAGAACCAATAGCTGTCGCAGAATTTATGGAGAGGGATTGTAAAGTTCGGCTGCAGTGCTGTGTGTGTAGGGGCGGTGAGCGGTGGGGGGGAGGGGGAGCCCCTTTTGGCCGAGGACGCAGAGGAGTGCTGAGTTCAGCTGCGGTAGAGGAGGTGTTTTTTTGGCAGGCCTGCTGTTTGTGCCCCAGCCCTGTGCCGCTGCAGCAACCTCCCCCCCCCCCCTCCCACCGCAGCATCGCGTCAGGGGATGAGGCGACTGAGGCAGGCAGTGTGTAACTTACTGGGTAATCAGGCTGCCTCCTGCCTGTTTGTGTTTGCTTGGATGCCCGATTTGGTCTGCTGCAGTTGCTTAATGCACGCATCAAAGCATAGCGATGTTTTTATTTCTGGCTCAGAGGGTGATCGGTTAATGGGTTGGTAAAAGTGTAACGATGCTAATTCAGCGCACGTATCGTACCCGAACACCGCAAAGCCGAGAAACTCCAGCTCGCGTCCTGTCTGTTGCTGTTGGCGCAGGCTGGATTCCGCAGTCTCCCTGATTCCGTTTAAGGTCATTATCCTTTTCAGATGTGTCAGCAAAAAAAAAAAACATTCCGCTTTTCCAATACTCCCTGCCTTTCCTGTGATGGAAAAGGAAAAAAACAAAAAACAAAAGCAAGAACCGCTGTGATTGGTTCTCGTGGCTGTGCGGCAAATCATGACTTTAGCCAGTGAGGCACTGCTCCTGCCATTGTGTCTGCATGTGTGCACGGGCGTGTGTGTGTGTGTGCGTGCGTGCGCTTGTGAGTGTATGCATGTGTGTGTGTGTGTGTGTGTGTGTGTGTGTGTGTGTGAGACCAGCAGGCCTTGGATGAGCCAGAGCCTCTATTGTGTGAGAAACTGTGAGAGAGCCTGCAGAGGTCAGGGGTCAGGGTTCAGGGGTCAGGGGTGAATAATTAGGGGTGTGGGAGGCAGGGGGGTGGGTGAGGGGTTAAAATCGCCCTGCGCTGCCCTTGCTGACTTTACGAGGCCTGCAGAGAACGCCGCGCTCCACCGGGACATAAAAAAAATTAATAAATCCACATCAAAAGGTGACCTCGAGGCTTTTACGTTCAGCCTGGTCCTTCGATATAACTCCCGTCCTCCTAAGATGTGGGGCAGCGCGGAACCTTCTGGATCGCATGTCTTTGAAGCCGTAATCTTTCCTGAGGCGATTACAACGGGAGACTGTGTGCTCAGGAACCCGTCTCTCTCTCTCTCTCTCTCTCACTCTCTGTCTCTCCATCTCTCCATCTCTCTCTCTCTCTCTCTCTCTCTCTCCATCTCT
This sequence comes from Anguilla rostrata, assembly GCF_018555375.3. NCBI lineage: Eukaryota > Metazoa > Chordata > Actinopteri > Anguilliformes > Anguillidae > Anguilla > Anguilla rostrata. The sequence goes on along the minus strand of NC_057938.1, from coordinate 54,352,498 downwards.
CCCGTCCTCCTCTCTCTCCATCTCTTCTCTCTCTGTGTGCTGTCTATTTCACTTATTTTTTAATCGGAGAAATTAGCTGTTACAACTTTACAAGCCCACCTCTGCTCTTAACGATTTCATTGGCCGAATCATTTGTGTCATGTGACATTTTAACTGATAATGATTGGCGACTGTTTTTGTGTGCCGATGTAAAATGTTTTTTCCCGGTCTAATCTGCCAGTGACCTGGCGTTGATGTTCAGAGCTGACCGAGTCTGTGTGATCACTGAACGCAGAAACTTCTGCGCACACGGAACCTTCCGGAATGGAATTCCTCGTGGCTGTGCATCATTGCAGTTCTTTAGCCTGCGCAGCTTCCAGTGCAGTCACACTGTTGGCTGTAATTGGTGTCAGTGGCTGTAAAATGGGCCAATGAAACTGTGTCTCTTGGGGGGGGGGGGGGCTGTCTTTAACGGTACAGGAATAGCTTTGATCCAGATGTCTACTTTCTGCTTCCTGTTCCGTGAATGTGAGCGTCTTCGGAAATGTGATGCCGAGGCTGATGTGACTGGGACACATCTGGTGTGCGCGCACACACACACACACACACCCCATCAGAACACGGCTAAGGTAGACCTTCAGAAAGGGCTCTCTCATATTCTTATTGTTGAAGATTTTGTCTGTTCAGCTGTAACTGCCGCTTTGTGTTCCGTTATGTCTGACAAACGGCCATTTCGAGGACGAGAGCCGTGACCTTTTGGCAAGCCTCCTGGGGTAGATAAGAGAGGGAGAGGAGGAGTGGAGCGTTCTTCATCCATCAATGCCTTAGGTACCAGACCATAGAGCCCATCCATGCACTAGAACAGTCCTATAGATACCAGACCATAGACCCCATCCGTGCACTAGAACAGTCCCTTGGATACCAAGCCATAGAGCCCATCTATGCACTAGAACAGCGTCTTAACAGAATTAGCAACCCAGAAGCCTTCTGCCTTGTGCGTTTATTTGCAATGTCATTAACAGATGACCTAATTTTACCTGTGTCTCACTCCCTAAAGAGGGTTGGGCCCCTCTCATCTGTAACATCCTGTAGTGGGTTGTTTTACCTGCCTGGTCCGGGCCGTGGAGAAGGAGAACGGATCGGTGCTGTCCTCGTTAGCGTGTGAGGAATGAGCGTGTGAGGAGTGAGCGTGTGAGGAATGAGCGTGTGCTTAATTGGTGAAGTCTGGCTCGCAGTGAGGCCTCCCGCAGAGGGTACGCTCAGGACAGCTGTGCCAGGCGGTCCTGAGTAATATCGCTGTTTGCTGCTTCGACTGCCGTAGTGAAAGGACCTTTTCCCCCTCCCACTTTATTTTATTACCCGTGAGGCTGGAGCAAAAACCAGTGCTGGTCATGTGCTGCGTGTGTGTGTGTGTGTGTGTGTGTGTGTGTGTGTGTGTGTGTGTGTGTGTGTGTGTGTGTGTGGGTGTGTGTGTGTTTGTGTGTGTGTGTGTGTGAGATGTGTGTGGAGAGTGTGTGTGTGGAGTGTGTGTGTGTGTGTGTGTGAGAGAGTGTGAGAGAGTGTGAGAGAGTGTGAGAGAGTGTGAGAGTTAGAGTGTTAGAGTGTTAGAGTGTTAGAGTGTTAGAGTGTTAGAGTGTTAGAGTGTTAGAGTGTTAGAGTGTGAGAGTGTGAGAGTGTGAGTATGAGGGAGAGAGATAGAAAGAGACAGAGAGAGGTGTGTATGTGTTCTGTTCTATGTGTGTGGGTTCTGCTCGTGTGTGTGTGTACTGAAACTCGTTCACCTTATGGTGAGATTTAGACCTAGCAGAATCAACACTGCTCCCTAATGCACATACAGTAATTGAGGTCTGGGAAATCAGTCCCCCCCCCTCCCCCCCCCCAGGTCGGCCTGTTTCCTGCTCATTTTATGGTTTCCTGTGTCCTGGTGTTTCAGTGCATCCAGATTGATCGGTGCTGATTGGCTCAGGGTGAGCAGGGTGAACGGACTGCAGTGGGGAAATGGCCTTTTCAGCCCCGGTGGCGTAATAAGCTGCAGTACCTCCAGTGACCACTGGGGTCTGTGAGGTTCAGAGGGAATGTCAGTCCCGGGCCCCCTGGTGTTGTTATTTCAGTGCATCCAGAACGATCGATTGGCTTGTTGTATTTTTTTTTTTTTTTTTTCAACAACCAGAGCAGCAGTTTACTCAGAAAAAGGATTACTAAGAATCTCTTAGCTCGCACATACTTTTAAAGATTGTAAAGATTGTTTTGTAGCTGAGTGCACCATGTTTGTTCAGTGGAAACGATCAGGAACAGACAAAATTGATCTCAGGAGAAACCAGAGCCCCTTCCAAATATATCTCAGGGCCCGAATCGTGTTCCTCAGAGCCACACAAACAGAACCGAGGAGGCTCCACTGTCTGAATGTGGGCAGATGATAAAATAATGAATTAATTCGCTGATTAATAAAGCGCTATTGCATAACAGCCCCGCTCACGTTTGGGCAGCCTGGATGGTCAGGTGTCGGGGCGGGGGCGGGGGCGGGGGGGGTGTAAAGGGGGCCCAAAAGGGGGCCCTAAAACAGCACGAGCCGAGCCCCTCTTTGTGTTCTCTTCCCCTCTGAGTTATAGCACAGATGACAGGCCCAAGCTGGCCGGCATTGTCCCGCCTGTGTGATGGAAATGGGGGGGGGGGCACTGCCACCGCTGACCGGTTGGCCCCTGGCTTAGCCGCCACTAAGCCGCTCGCCCCCCCCACCCCCCCCGCTAACGCGTCACGGTGGAGTAGCGCTATTGGAGGCCCTCACGCTAATCTCTCGCTGAAAATTCATCCGGTGGGGTGGAGGGCGGGGGGGGGCGGAGCGGTCGCTTGGTCACTACATTCGTGTGGTGGGGGCGTGGCGGGATAGGGGGGAGCCACATCACAGCCCCTTTCCTCTTCTCTCGCATCTGTGGTCTTGTGGGACGATTTACTTTTGCTCTCTCTCTCGTTCCCTCGTTCTCTCTCCCTCATTCCCTTGTGCTCTCTCTCTCTCCCCCTCTCCCCCCCCCCACCCCTTGGGGACACCCCAGAGTTAAGCACGGATTCAAGTATCAGGGATTCTCTCTTGAGCACTTGTGCGTGTGCATTTAGATTTTTTTTTTTTTCCTCAGCCCTGTGTTGCTTTGTTTGTCGTTAGTTTCGTTTTATTTTGGTCCCTCGTTCTCTCTCTCTCTCTCTCTCTCTGAGGATTAATCTTCACGCACTTTGGAATGTAGGCAGTGCAAGCGGAGTGGGGGGGGCGGGAGGCGAGCTTATTGCTGTTTGTCCAGGTGCGGGAGGAGAGGCAGCCGCACGTCTCCTGGAACAATGAGCGAAGCTCCAGGTGAGATTGGGGGGGGTTACCGTACTGTACCCTTTGGACACGGGTTCGAAAAACGCTCCGCTGTTTTACCGTTCGCCTAATCCCTCGCTGGCTTGCGTGATGGCACCTCTTAATGATTACCGGTGATTAATCTCTGGTGCTGTATACAGTGATCATATGTGGCGTTGTATAAGTGTTGGGGGAGGGGGGGGGGAGGGAATGGGGGGCATGGCTTGAGAAGCATGTGAAGCGATTTTAAAAGTCTCAGGATTATTACTGCGATAGTGAGAAGCTTCTGTGGTCATGTGTGTACATTTAAGGGGTTGTGGTGAGATGAAGTTGACCGGGGGACACGGTGGAGGGTTGAAGTTGGGGTGGGGTGCGGGGTGCGGGGTGTAGGATTTGCATTCAGGGTGCAGGTCAACAGAAAAGGTTAGGCTGAATGGGGCATTTAAAAAGCATGGGGGGGTGGGACCTCAGCCTGTCAGAAAAGGACAAGAGTAGAAAGTTCTGCTCACTCACAAGTGGGTTTATTTACTTTAGCCTTCTACAAGATGCATGCCAACTTCAACTTGAACTTTAAATGCATTTGAGTATATTTTAAATGTCAGTGCTAAGAAATGTTAACACTTACAATCAGGGAATTGCATTGCTTTACTGCAGATTAATAATTCAACTTTGGTTTCTGATGATGTGTCTGTTTCTTTGGTGAATTATTTCTTAGATTTCTGCCCTAAAATAGTTGTTGTTCCAAGTCTCTTTTTTTATATATCCTGCAGTTTTTTCCCTTTTTTGTTGCAGTTGAGTGCAAGGCAGCTTTCTTTAAAAAAAAAAAAAATTTTATTGAAGAGATTGCCTGACAAAAGCCAGGGTTTTAATTACCATATCCATACATGGGCGTAAATCGAGGGGTTGGGGGAAGGGGGCGTAAGGGGGCAGGGGGGGTGACCCGTCTTGACTTCTGAATTCTTTCCTCACCCGGAGCAGCAGATATGCTTCATCGGGTCTCTAGCCCTGTTAAAAATGGCGGAGTTCGATGACCTAAACCACCGCTGATGAGAACTCCCCTGTGGACTTTAAATGTGTTATACATTCCCTTAATATTCACAAGAGGCTCACTTTAGTTACTCTTTATTTACTTACTCTTCCCCCTTTTGCCATTGGATTGTATTTTCCATCAAGTCTGGCTTTTTTAAAGTTTTTTTTGAGAGGTGTGTGAAATGCATGCTGGGAAATGTAGTTGCGAGTGCGCGGTTCATGTCGTGTAGGAGAGGGAAGGTGAAAAAAAAAAACCCAGAGGATGTCCTGTTAAATCCGCTTTAACCTACTTTATCAAAAATAGCAGCGTGCCGGTTTCGACCGGGGTTACAGACTTAGTGCAAGCTGCGTCGCAATCTGTGTACTGCAGCACGGTCACCAGAGCATGCAGCATTTCCTGCATTACCAGCATGCAGTTTTACCGGCATGCATATTTACCTGCATGCATATTTAACAGCAGTTCACTGACACGCAGTTCAGGTGTATGAAAATTAAACTGAAATTGAAAACTGAATTGAGTTTTTCAAAGTTCTAAGTCAGTGTTCTAGAACTCCACTGCTTTCAATTATCAGCAGTGATTGTGACATCAGCATTAGAATGTTCAGTTAAGAACATTCTGTTCACGTACTTGTGATCTTACACCTCAAAGGCTTAAATACAATCGGTTGAATTAAAAATAAATAAAGCAGAAACCCTTCCTCATTGTAAGAACGCAGACGTGGCTGTAAATCAGCGCATTGATCCCACCAAGTTAGTTTTTGCTCCGAGATTAGTGCTAAAGCTACTTTTGACATTAGTCTGACTTTATGCATATTTGCCTTTGGAGCGTTTGTAAATGCACAGCCGTGTTTTCCTGATTTACTGCACCGGTTCTGTGTTCTGGGGCAGTTGTGCGGTAGCGTGCGCTGGTAGCTGGTTTTCGATACGGTGGCGGTGTCTTACGTGTGCCGGTTATTTGCCTTCTGCACTGTGCAATGATTAACCGTAAGGTCAACATAAATATGTAAATGCCATGGAGGGGGCACTGCCTCTCTGCGGTGAACAAAAGCCTTATGGTTCCAAAGTACCAGGGCCTGTGATTACACAGGTCAAAGGTCGGCTTGTTTACAGTTGGCGGTTGTTATGGTTGTTGTGGATGGGGGAACTTGACTTTGTACATTGACTGTGCTCTTGCTCATCTATGAACCTGGCTGATCTTAAGCACTGATTTACTATGTTACTGCACATGCTTAAACTGATGTTTTACAGTGCTCAGAAGTTCTTTGAGTTACTATATTGGTATATTGTTCAGCACACCTGTATATGTTATCAGGGGTTCTGTTTTTGCCATCGGACCAGGAGGTCACGGGTTCAAGTCTCACAACGGGGTACTGTTTCTCTGCAGAGGCCGCCTTGCTAACAGGTGTGGCGCTGTATTTTGGGTCCCACTTTAATTAGGGTGCCAGTGGCGGGTTGGCACTGGGTTAACAGGGACCCGAATGTTCCCTCAGACTGTCTCGGGGAGTCTTTGAAAGTGTGGCCTGTATCAAATGCCCATAGACGTGCCCGTGAACGTGTTGCGTGGGATTGCAATGAAACTTAATTTCACCATGCCATACAGGACTCAACAGAATAGAATAGAATCTCAATAGAATCCTAACTATGATGTCACAAAGTTGGCGGATGTTTCAATGGAGTATAGAAAGCACCATTGTTTGCTGAGCAAACAATGAAGACATTGTCCGCCAGGTGAGGCAGCGCTATACCTGGACAGATGTGTGTATTCGTGACACCTCGGACCTCCAGGGTTTGAAATGAAGCCCAACTAAACCGTTCTTCCAAAATGGAGACAATCGCACGCTTTCTCTAGCCCGCATTAGCTTGTCCAACAAGGGTTTGTTTTCGCAGGAGAACAGGCCGCTCTCTTTCTGTGGTAACTTCTAATACTTTTCTTGAGGGTGAATTCCGTGATCTTGTTAAATCTAAACTGGTGAATCGCAGGGCTACACCTTTTACAGTGCTACTTTATAAGGACTTTGTATGGCCAAATGGATGTTTTTTCCTGTATTTATTTTCTCTTGTGTTTAGCAGAAGATATGAGGATAGTATCGATGTTGACATACCGGGAATCATTATCTTTCCTTTGCGTGCGCATGAATGCACTTTGAGGTTTAGCACAAAACAGGGTCCCCTAACTACCCATATTCTAAAGAACCCAATGAAGGTAATCCTCTTAAATCTCGGAGAAGAAAATGTTGTAGTACACGTCCCAAGGCCCCTAAGCCCATATCGGCTGTGGGAAATATGAGGCAATTAGGGGTGTAGAAAAAACAATGTTTTTCAAAGATTCGAAGTCTCGAAGTCAAGATAATTGGTTCCAAGCTGCCGGACGAAATACAGTAGACTCTGCAAATGGCCGCGCGGCATTTTAAACCGGGAAAGTATGGCTTGTTGTGGCCAAACCTCATCGGCCCAGTTAATCCAAATTCTCATGAAGCTCAAACTCAAGTTGCTGAACGTCCAGGCTAATGTCGAGAAGCTTTATGTTTTAGGGGCGCGAACGGTACTCCAAAATGCACACGGTAGTGTCGAGCCGCTCCAGGTTTCGCTTGGTAACCGGCACGCACCCTCAGTGACCTGACTGACCATGTCGGCCATTAAGACCCTTACCCTGAGCTGGCCAGCGGGGGGTGGGCTCGCCATTGTGCTGAATCGCTGCCTCCGTCCACTGCTGTTGTGACGGCTCTCTATGGCAGTGAAATGCAGCGTGTGCAAAACTCCTCCCATATTAAAAACGACTGTCAGGATGGTCATAATCGGCCTCGGGTGGAGGGGGGGGTGGGTATGTGGGGGTGGGGGTGGGGGCACTTAATGAAATGAAAATACACTGGCAGGAAAGCGGTAAAGCAGGAGGGCAGGGATCATCAACTCTGGCCCATCGAATCCAAATCCAGCCCTGGTTTTCTTTTCTCCCGGGTAATTAGTGCTACTGATTGGCCAGACTGTCTTCACACCTGACTCCCAGGCAAAGGGAGGGTGGAAAACCAGCAGTTCTCGGCCCCCGCGGACCGTGAGTTGCTGACCCCTGCAGGAGGGTATATAAACTAACCAGCAGGGTGGACATTATGCCACAGCGTCACATTTCTCAGGACATCTGTATGTTTTTTGCTAACTTTTGATTTGCATTTAGCAGACTGGAGGACCTTTTGCATTTCTACATATCTATTCATACAGTTACATATACACTGACGTAATTCAGGTTACTTTTGCTCAAGGGTGCCAGGGCAGTGTCTTACCTGGGAATCAAACCTGCAACCTCTAGGCTACAAACCAAGTTCATTGACCATTATACTACACTACTGACCATATCTGTTCCTCAAACTGGGGCTTTTCCTATATATTGCTGCTGAATGCCTTTTCCATATTTCCATATTTTTGTGGAGACTCTCCAATAAACTCTGTCCTGAGGAACTGGATTCATTGTGAGTCTGCACTGGGCTTTCGTTACAGTTGAACTTGTTTTGTCATGAATCATGGGTAAAAAAATCAATTGTGATGTCACAACCCTTTCATTTGAGCGCTAATGGTTATGTTCTGTTGTAATTATAATTCACGACTAAAATCAATTTTCATTCCATAACCCTCATTTGGCTCTAATGGGCCTTCCTTAAATGTCAAATGCTTCATTACTGCACCATCCATAACCCTCAGTAATTTTCTGCCTTTATAATAAAGGCACTTTGGCTTTAAGATGAATTTGAACTATGTCCACGTCCTGTGCGACTGCTCACTCAAAATGCACATTAAATATTAAAACTGGCCAGCATCTTGATTCTTAAGGCTGATTCACAGTTTAATAAAAGTTGGCTGCTTGGATCTTTCTACCATAACTGGTTCAGCTTAATTTTATGCATGGCAACATATCTCCCTGGCAACGAGAATTGTTGCCAGTTTTAGCCCACTCCTTTTAACTGTTTTTTTTTTTTTTTAAACTGACTGGACAGGTCGGTGTAAAACATGGGTTTGTCGTGCCTTTGATATTTATAATGTGAACTCGCCAGCGAACGTGAGAGGACTCAGAAATACATTAACAGTGCACGGGCTCACCATGCCCCCTTAAGCTAACACTATTCGATTATAAAAACAGCAACAACAACAAAAAGCAAACAGAACAGCCAGGAATCCATTTTCTTTTTAAACGTCTCTCTTTACTGTCTGACAAAGACGCTTAATTGATTTAGTGAGATGGAGAATTACCGGTCTGCGACACAGACTCCTGAGGTCTGTTTTCGGGTGTTTCTGTCCAAGGTCGTCTGCGTTCCCTGGTCCTCTCCAGGCTGCCTCTGAAAGTGTAGAGCCTTCAGGGGCCAGGTTGCTTTATAGATGGGGGGGATTTTTTGGAAATAGTCCCATGGGGGGTGGGGGGGGGTGGCGGGTTTATCTTTTCTCTCTGTTCTGTCCTTTTTGCCTGATTATTTTTCCTCTATCCTGCACTGAAGGGAACATTGCTGATTACGGTTCTGCTTTTTTAAAATTCTTGACAAAATGGGCACTGGTGTTGGCGTTGCTGTTTGTTCTGTTAGAACAAAAATGTGTGTATACATATGCCAACAACTTTGTTCCAAAGCCTAAACTTCCGGAAACTGCACTCTTTCAGTATACCAGGACATAACGTGGAACTCAGTTGACTCAGTTGACAGAACTGCATCTGCTGTCCGTTCAAGAAGCTGCAGTGGGACAGGACTCTGTGGATGTCTGTCCACTGGTCTGTGTGTGACGCTGCACGGCTGAAATGCCTTACTGGCAGAGCAGCGTAATTGGCTGTGAGAATTCCCCAGATGAACCAGCGGTGATGTAAAGTTCACCGTCTCCTTGGCGATTGGATGTAGCCCGGTGTTCTTGTGACCACACACTGCGTACTGTCAGGGTTTGATAGGGATGTGAGTCTCTAATGATGCCCTATGGGGACTAGAGGTCATGCAAGGAAAACCTGTACAAATGCTCCAGGATCAGTATCAGCCTTGTTCCTATAATGGCCGCGAGTGGGATTTGGGGCTGTGAAAACTGATCCTAGATCAGCCGTCGTTGCTGATGGAAGGGTAGCTTTCACTGGGGAGTCAGCTGCACTGATGCGTCCGATCTTTCCTTTGATGACATCAGAGCTGCTTTACCTCCGTGATAGTGGACGGTCGTGGTGATGTGCTTTAACCGTATGTGTTCATTAAGGGGAGAGCTGTCATTCTGGAGAGCAGACAAAATGTTGAGAGACATTCGTTTTTGAAGATGTGGTCAGTCAAGCCCACACTGCAGGTGAGTAATGTAAACACGGTATGAAATACATACACTGTAGTGAGCTGTAGTTATGGGGGCGCAAGTCACATTAAAGTCATAAAACATGCAAAGGAGCGCTCTGTGTTCCTGTCTCTGTCCGTGTTCCTGTTAAAGTGCAATCTGCACATCTGCAAAAAAAAAAAAGACAAAACACTGCTGCATATTTGATAGACTGAGTCTGGCTAATATTTCACTGCTCTCTCTTCTCTAAATTACTGCTGGTTATCAGAACTCAGATAGGATAAAGGGGTGTCTGGTGGCGCAGCCTGTAGAGCACTGTCCACACGCTCATTACGAGCCGCAACGTCGGCGGTTCGAGTCCGATCGCTCGACCTTTGCCGCACGTCTCTCCCTCTCTCTTCCCCTGGTCTTCCTGTCTCTCTACACTGTCCTGTCCAATAAAGCTGAAAAGCCCAACAAAAAACTCAGATAGAATATGTAAATGGCAACAACAAGCTATATGCCTTTACAGGTGCATATTCACTGAGCTTGATTAGTACTAGAAGGAGTACGGCTTGTGATGCAAGACAGATTTCAGAGAAATCTGACAATAAAGTATAATCTAATTAGTGAATTATTTCATTTTAAATTCCTGCTGGGAATTGGTTTTTTCTTTGAGGTGAAAGTGGAGAATTCTGGGTGTGGTTGGTTCAGAGATGAGCGGTCATCACTTCCTGGATCTGCAGTGGGGGTGGTGTGTTTTTTATTATTTAAAAAAATATATTTTTGTTATAACTAGTATCCTTGGGCTTAGTGGTACATGAGTGAATTAGCTACGTGCTGTACACTAATTCATTTCTCCAAATTCACTGCAGTAAAATACATTTATCGTATACCTGCTAGAGAGTACACTGGAGTATGGATATTTTACAATAATAAAGCATTGCTTTAAATAATTTGGTTAACTTAGAGCACAAATGGCGGGTAGCCTTTCAGTTAGACACCCATGGTTTAGAGGATCTTGTCTGTCTAGTGAATCCTTCGCGGATGTAAAACATTTAGCAGTGAGTTTGTAGTTCAGATCCTGCCAGCTTTACTCGTGTAGGTGTTGGACATGATATGGAAGTGTATGCGGTCTGAAATATTTATGAACGCTGGTAAGGCTGACATTTAAAAGGAGCGCATTCACATTGTTTATTTCCTGGTGATATTCAGTGTGGATTCGGGAGGGAGGCTGCTAGTTTCAGCGTAGCTCCAAAAAGCTTTCAGTCTCTGCTCAGAAAGATTTTCCTCGCTGCAAAAACTGAACTGTTCCCCCCCCTCTGAAGACAGTGTCGATATCCCTGCTTCACTTGGTTCAATGGGAGCCACTTTGACATTGATTTTGGACGATGTTTGTTTGCTGTGTAAAATAAATGTGGGGGAGAAAAATGGCTCTGGAGCTGAAAGATTGTTAAACTGGTAAATGAAATATTCATAAATATTTTGGTGGTATTTTAAAAGTACAGTTGGGGGGTGGGGTGGGGTGGGGGGGGGGGACTAGCCTGTTATGAGGCCAATGCCATGGCTGATGATATTGAAGGAATTGGGAGATAAATATAGCTGCCTTTCTGTGAAGGCCTGTAGAGGGGAGTGTTGTCAGGGGGGTCCGGCATTAACTGGGACACCGAATATCACCACAGGCACAGGCCTGCACTGGAATTCTGGGACACTTTCCTAAAACGGGAGGCCTACTCATAAAAACTAGAGCAGTTGGCGTCTGGGCCTTCAGTCAGTGAGTCTGGGGAACGGATTCGGTGCTGTGGTTCGCAGAGCTGACAACGCTGGAGCCCAATAATAACTAATACTTACCTATAATGCAGTGCATAATTAGACTCTCTGCGTTGGCTGTGTGTAATTATGTACCCATCTGCCTACAATCATTTTGTTTTGTTCTTCAATTAATGTGATTTTATTTCTAAAAGTCAGGCTCCAGTTTAAGGCCTGTAGGGGTTGCAACCTGTCCAGCACATTCGATTCTGTAAATTACTCTGTGCACTTGCACTTGTTCCTTCTTCGTGTAAATAATAAATAAACAAAATAATGAAAAAAAATAATACCTGGGGTAAAAAAAACATCCCTGCCTCAGCTGGTTTGTGTGCCCAGTATATCGTGGTGTTAAAGGCTTCTGATTGGCCGGTTCTCAAAAGGAGCTGTCAGGCTATTTGCCCGGAGGAGCCCGGAGGGGGAGGAGCTCTGTTCTCTACTCTTGGCCTGGGGTTTGGAACCAATCCACGGCTGAAGTGATTACTGCTGACCCCCCCCCCCCCCCCCGCTGGGGGCGGGGGCGGGTGACGGAGGCCGGCTTTGGCGGAGAGCTCCCCTCCCAGCCTCGTGTTGCGGGTAAATTAAATTAGGTTAGACGCCGCCGCCCTCCGTTTGGAAAACCGGGACCATCGGCCAGGCAGCCGGCCTGCGTGCCAGCCTGGCTTCAGCCTACGTCAAGGTCCGGCCCGCGAAACACACGCAAGGAGCGCTGGAGGTAACCCAGGGACTCCGAAACGCCAGAAACGCGCACCAAGCCCTAGTCAGCAATTCGCCGGCCGCGGCGTATATATAATCATGATGAGATTATACCGCTGTGATGATTCACTGTCTGCACTAGAGAGAGAACTGCATCTGCGATCGCAGACCGATTCCTCCTCATCTGTCCTGCACCTGCTTTGCTTGGTGTACCGTGGAAAATAACTTGCGCTCCAGAAACACGCTGATCGTACAGTATTGAATTTCCCATTACGGAATTTCTCGGGTTATAAAAGGGACCCTGAGTTCTCCAGCTTTTTGGGTCGTATAGATTCCTAGCGCCTCTGTTCCATTTTCTGCCGATTGCTTGTATTGATTGCGCGCGTTTGATTGGCTCAGACAATGCCAGGGGTTGGGCTTCGTGAATGAAAATCGCCACGCTCTACTGCTGCATCAAAATGGAAGGTGTGTCCTTGCCACAACATGGAAGCCAAAGAGGTGGTATTAATTCCTGCTGTTAAAATGGGATGCCCTTGCGCCACGGAGGCAGTTGAAACCCCCCCCCCCCTTCCCCCTGACCCACTCACAATCCCCGGGGAAAGGGGTGCATGGGTGCAGGGTGCTCAGCGTTGCCCCTGTCTAAAATTTGGCTGAGATCTCCAGGCTCCAGAGCTGGCGAGACGGTCCATCTGTCCCAGGAGACAAATCCCGACTCCCCCCCTCTCAGACAGAGGGATTGTGGGTATTAATTAAAAAGCCAGATTACCCCCGCAGGTTCTAGAATCCTGGGGGATGACAGGGCTCGCGTGTGATGACACAGTGGCACAGTCTCTGTATGATTGCGTCAAGTTTATCTCGGGCATTTGAGGAGCTCGGAACCTGATGCACAGTAGCATGTACACAAATTATGAGGCTCTCTGTATAGGCTGCATCTAGTCATTTACCCATCTGATTATACAGCTGGGGGGGGGGGCAATTTAAAAAGGATGTTCAGAGGCATTAATGCTGTGCCCCCCCACCCTAGATTGGAACCCGCAATCTCCTGCTTGACACATTCCTATAACGAGATCCTCCTTAACTGCTGTACTGACGTTCTGAAGGGTCAGTCTGTGCGCTGGGTTTCTTGGTGTGTTGAAGTCACTGACTGGCCACACAACTGGTTTCTTAGGCCTAGATTTGCATCTTATTTAACGGAAACCAGAAAGACCTGCAGACACTGTGGGTCGGCCTCACATACTGGCGCTGTGCGCCCCCTGCTGTCCCCTCAGGAGGCGACACCACCCCTGAAGCTTGGAGCGTTCCTTCACAAGACACACACAATATTTTGATGGCTTTCATAATTTTTTTTGTTGATTGCAGTTTTTTTTGGTAAAAATGGAGTCTGTCACTTTACAGGGGAAGAACATTCCTGCTTATAACACTGTTATCACCAGCCGTATGGCCCCCTTAAATGTGCGAACGTAAAGGACAGAGCACAGGCCCCAGGTGGAAGCCAAGCCAGACTGAAATGAGTCTAGCTATTGAACTGGGTTTCGTAACAGCCTGTCGCAAGTCAATAAAAGCGGTTGAAAAATAGCCCGGTAGTCGCTAACACTGTGTGGCCTAACGGTTTTACAGCACCAGAGCCGCTGCAGAACAGCTGTGATGAACGGTCAATGTGTCTGCTTCCCCTGGCGAGCCCAGTTAAATCGCTGCTGCTGCTACATGGGGCTCCGCACGTAGCATTTAGCTAAAATGGTCGTAAATCCACACGCCAGGTGGTAAGCCCTCAAAATTGTCTGCGTCAGAGATGGGCAGTTCCATTTTTTTGGGAGGTGTGGTGTGGGTATGCAGTGGTGTGGGGGGTGGGGGAGGGGGGTGCTGCTTGGAGTTTGAAGTTTAAATGTAACAAACATTTAGTTCCACCTAACTACGGTATCACCTCTTGCACATATAAAGTATACTCCTCTCTCCCACCCTTTCTCTTTCTTTACTGTATCCTATACTCTCTCTCATTCTCTCTGCTCCCTCTACTGCAGGCTTTCTCTCTCTCTTATATACTGTATCTCTTGCTCTCCTGGGCCCTACCTCTCTCTCTCTCTCTCGCTGCCCTGTGTAATACCCCTCGCCCTCTCTCTGATGGAACTGTGCTGTTCTTTCTCCCCTCCTCTCTGACAGGCGGTGGCAGCAGCAGCTCACAGCCCAAATCGGAGGAGGACAGGAAACCACCCTGCCGCCCTCCTTCCTCCGGGACGGGTCAGAACAGCAACAGCAGCAACGCTGGCAGCAAACCAGGTCTCTCTCTTCCTCTCTCTCTCTCTCTCTCTCCCCCTTTATCTCTCTATAACTCTCTCCTCTCCATCTCCCTCTCTCTCAATGCCTCTCTCCCTCTCTCTATGTCTGTCTCTCTATCTAGCTTTCTCTTTCTCTCCCTCTATCTCTCCACACCTCTCTCTCTCCATCTCTCTCTCCACCCTCCCCCCTCTCTCTCTGTGCTTATCTCTCTTTCTCTATACCTATCGCTTTCTCTTTCTGTCTCTATATTTAGTTCTGTCTCTCTCTCTCTTTCTCTTTTTATTCACCATTTCCAGTTACCCGCAGCTGTCCTTCTCCATGCCATCTGGCCTCCTGTACATGCCTGTGTTGTGCCCTGAGGTGTCCCCGTGTAAATATTTCAGTCCTCCCGCTAACCGCACTCGTTTAACGACTGGCCTTTCTCTTTCTCTCTCTCTCCCTCTCTCTCTCTCTCTCCGCAGAGCCGCTGGTGTTAAAGATTGATGAACGGCAGAGGCTCGCTCGCGAGCGCAGGGAGGAGCGGGAAAAACAGATCGGTACGTATTTTCCGCGTCACGAGGTTCGGAGGCGAAGCGTCACGGCAACGCTCACTTCCTGTCTGTTCCTACGAACAGAACCTGGCGGGAGCGCTGTTTGAGAGCGACAAAAGCAGCGGACAGGTGGAGGGAGGACAAAAGGTGCGCTTAAAGGATATTGTCTGGTTCTTAAGCCTCTCCTCAGGCCCCAGTCCAACCCACTTACCAGTATGCAGCCTCGCCATTGGTCCCGAGCCCTTCCTGGTCATGAATAAGGAGCTGTTCCATTGGCTGTAGCCTGTGAGGCATTGTAGATGGCTATGTAGGTCACTGTGTTCACCCAAGCTGCAGTGTGTTTGGAGACCTGTCTGTGTTAAGAGAAGTTTCATATGAATGATTCATGATTGGTTATAAATATGTTAAATTGGAAAGATATATGTTTGTTTTGTCAGTCTGATTGCAGTACAGAGTTTTGGGGGGAAAATGTCAGCTTTTTATAACTTCCTCTTATGGTTATGTGATGAGATGATAACCTTTAGAATCATGCTTGGGGGGATATATGCTTTTCAGAGTCTTTAAAGGGCATGAGAACATGCAGAATGACGAGCCTGTTATAGCCTAAATGTACAAACTGGGCCACAAAGTGCGAAAGCCGAAAGAATCAGGAAGTGACACAGATTATTAAAGGCTGTGATTTTGCTGAGTCACAGAGAGATTCTGCCCACCCCTCGCCCCCTCCCATTGTTTGCGGTTCAGTTACATACACCAGTGTGTGATTTTTGAAAACAGAACTAATGGCTGTGTAGTACAGACATTAGTCTCTCCCGGAATTATGATCAGAGCAGTAAATACGCCCGTTTGATTATAAGTGAACATCAGTCAGCAAAATGGCGGCGGCTCACGGCTGTCTGGCGTGTCGTGGGACGGTAAACTCGCTGGTTCTGTTGCAAACGAGCAGAGTGTTATTAGAGTATTATTCTCTGGTGTAAGAATGTCCTGCGGGCAGCAGCCCAACCCGCGAGTGCCGGTGCGTGGCGGGATTGGGGCGGTAAAAACGCCCAGTGCATGGCAGGATCTTCAGGGTAAAGTCGCCCGGGGAGTGGCGGTAAAGTCGCTCGGTGTGTGTGGCGGTAAAGTCGTTCGGTGTGTGTGGCGGTAAAGTCGCTCGGTGTGTGTGGCGGTAAAGTCGTTCGGTGTGTGTGGCGGTAAAGTCGTTCGTTGTGTGTGGCGGTAAAGTCCGTTGGAAATGTCGGTGTGGCGCGTACAGTCGTTCGGTGTGTGTGGCGGTAAAGCTTCGCGTGTTTGTGGTAAAGTGTCGGTGTTGTGGCGGTAAAGTCTGTCGGTGTGTGGGCAGGTAAGTCGTTGCGGTGGTGGGGCCCGGTAAAGTCGTTCGGGTGTGTGGCGGTAAAGTCGTTCGGTGTGTGTGGCGGTAAAGTCGTTCGGTGTGTGTGGCGGTAAAGTCGTTCGGTGTGTGTGGCGGTAAAGTCGTTCGGTGTGTGTGGCGGTAAAGTCGTTCGGTGTGTGTGGCGGTAAAGTCGTTCGGTGTGTGTGGCGGTAAAGTCGTTCGGTGTGTGTGGCGGTAAAGTCGCCCGGGGTGTGGCGGGATCAGGGCAGTAAAGCCGCCTGATTGGTTGCAGCGGCGCGGGAGGCGGCCTGGCAGGAGCGGGAGGAGCGGGCCAAGCAGTACTATGAGAGACAGCTGGAGGAGCGGCGGAGGAGGCTGGAGGAGCAGCGGATCAGGGAGGAGAGGAGGCGCACCGCCGTGGAGGAGAAGAGGAGACAGAGGCTGGAGGAGGAGAAGGTAGGCCGCACAGGGTCAGGGGTCAGGGGTCAGGGGTCAAGGCTGACACCCTGCTGGGCTCAGGCACCTGCAGCCTGAGGACTGATTGTCCTGTTCCTAATGCTGATTTGCTTGTCTGGACATGGTTTTAAAATTTGAAGTTATTATAAATGATTAATATTGTTATTAAAAGGGTTCGCTGATGTATCCACTGCTAGGGCTGAAGGGTGTGTGTGTTTGTGTCTGTGCGCGAGTGTATGTATGTGTGTGTGTGTATGTATGTATGTATGTATGTGTACGCATGCGTGTGTGTGTGTGTTCATGTGCACGTGTGCGTTTCTATGTTATTCTCTTCAGCCCGAGGATTTTAAATCCCTTCCATTGAAGATTAGATGCGGATGGATATAGAGGTCAAATAATAATGGCGGTGCAGTTTGATTTAGAGTGCAGTCAGAGCAGCATTCCTCTAAAAACTCGTGTTCAATAAGATGCCATTTGTCTTTCCGGAACAGTCCGTCTCATTCGTTACTATTCTTACTCTGTGAAGCGGTCTTATATTCCCAGTCTCGCCAGTCCTTCATGAAATTCTTTTCTTTCACTAAAGGTTGATGAATAGATACTGTCAAGGCCTTATTTGCACTAAAATCCTTTGTTGAGCGCAAAAGTACTGCATCGCAGGAACATAATTCTAGAGCAGCTGACACTAACATTAATCAGATCAGCTTGGAAGACTGAAAACAGGTGAATTCCGTGGAAAAATCTCGAATGGAGAAATTATGGACTGGTTAATAATAAAAAGTTAATAAACTATAATTATACTTATATTCCAAACTATTCCAAAAAACCCCAAGGGAGCTTACTGATTGTCCCCCAAGCTTTGTGATGTCATAATGTCATGGAATGGGGAAAAACGATGGCGGTGTCCCGGGCGTTCCGGCCTTCTGATTGGTCGATTGGCCGAATCTGACCAATCGGGTTTGTGCGTGCGCAGGTGCGGCACGAGGCCGTGATGCGGCGGACCCTGGAGAGGAGCCAGCGAGCCAAGCCGAAGCCCAACCGCTGGTCCTGGGGCGGGCCGCTGCACGGAAGCACCGCCCACACCAGTGGTAAATAACCAGGCCCGGT
The DNA here is from genome assembly GCF_018555375.3 of Anguilla rostrata. NCBI lineage: Eukaryota > Metazoa > Chordata > Actinopteri > Anguilliformes > Anguillidae > Anguilla > Anguilla rostrata. The sequence continues at coordinate 54,334,713 of NC_057938.1, read as the reverse complement.
GGCCACGCCCACTCTCACTTGGCCCCGCCCACTCTGACTTGGCCCCGCCCATTTCGAAGTATTCTTTAATTACTTTTTATTTGATCTCCCAAGCTGTTACGCCTGTTATTGCTCATGCATACAGATACCGACCTCTGCAGGAGTCAAGCTTTCATCTACGCAGTTTATTGAAGCTCATTTCCTTTCCCTTTCTGCGCAAAAGTATATTCCCAGCCTTTTCAATCTTGTCACGCTGCTGCTGCTCTCAGGTGTAATGACAGGTTTCTCTATGATTTAAGTCTCCATTTTTGACGCAACGTGTCTGCCTGCCTGTTTGTCTGTGTCTGTGTCTGTCTCTGTCTGTCTGGTCTCTGCCGTTTTTGTTGTCGCATTAATACACATGCGCATGAGCTTTTTGATTTGCTGTTTTTTTTTTTAAATGATGAGAACTGAGTCGCTCATCATCTTGTTCCTGCTCTCCCCCTTTTTTTGTTTTTTTTTGTTTTGTCTTCTCTCGCCCAGGTTTTGTTGAGTCCTCTTTCCTCTTTCCTCTCGATCTCGCCGGCCTGGAACAGCACTTCCAGGGCGCGTTCAGTTCCGTTCGCAGATACGGTACTACGCGATCGAACGTGGAAATGACTTCTCTCTCTCCTCGCGCAGTAGCGGAAGTAACGGAAGAGCTGGGTTCTGTACCAGTAATGGAAGAGCTGGGTTCTGTAGAACGCGCACTGATAGTAGGCATGCTTTAACGCTAGGCGACCTTAGAGTAGAGCACTTCAGTATTAATACATTAGGTTCTATCTTTTTTTTTTTTGTGAAACGTATCTCTGAAAATGGATTGGCCTGAAATATCTGACACAATTCGGACGAAGCCGTAACCATCTCGACGTGGATTTTCAGTATGTCTGCCCTCACCCCCCACAAAATTAAACCCCCAGTCATTTTCTCATACCATTTGAAGATAAATTGACAATGAGAATAATATTTTCATTTGACAACTGGTCCCAGATAAGTAAAATGGCACACACATTAAACACTGGATTGTTTCATACAGTTATCTAAATGTGTTTAATGTGGGTGAAGAGTTGTCTCCTAAAAAATTTAAATAAAAATGCAGGGATTTGTCAAGCCAATTCCTCAAAGTACCAGAACATATTCCCCACATTGGCATCAGTGTCTTTGTATCGCTTGTTTCCCGGCTGATGGATTGTGTCAGGTAGAGCAGGTCAACCTGTAGAGGAAGGAGGCCTCTGTGCTCTGCCAGGGGTGATATTGGGAGAGTGCTTCTCTCTCCTCTCCCCCTCCTCCTCTCTTCTCCTCTCCTCTCCTCTCTCCATAGAGGCCCCCCCACCCCGGGCCCTCTGGTTGGGTTAGTCTAGACCCTAGACCACGCCCCCTCCTCAGGACACCGTCACCTATTGTCTCCCGTTTGTTTTAGATGCAGAGAGGAGGTCAGTTTCCACCGTGAACCTTTCCAAACACGCAGATCCAGTCATTACTAAGCGGCTGTCATCCTCCTCAGCAACCCTCTTAAGCTCTCCAGACCGAGGTACAGTTCCCCCCCCCCACACCCTGACCTAACCCCCCCCCCCACTTTGACACTCTCTCTCTCTTGTCTCTCACTCTCTCTTTTTCTCTCTCTGAACCAAGAACGCAGGTCTCATCCTGTATTGACGTACAAGCTACCTGTTTCCCTGACAACCGCACTGCCTCAAAACAATGAGACGCAAGAAAAGAAAAAATAAAGAAAGAAGCCCTTTACCTTGGTAACTTCAAAAATAGACTAGCGCAAAGAACGAGGAGAGCTGGTGCACACCCATCCATCACTCAGTCATCTTGTAACTGTTCGGTTTTTGAGGTACTATCTCTTTAAATGAGGTGGGTGCATTTGATTACAGCTAGCATCATGTTAGCGTCCGGAGTGGGGAAGGGGGGCAGTGCTAACAGACAGTTGTAAGACAGGACCCCATAGACTCCCTCTCCGTAGCTGTTTAGCTGGCTATCCCCATTCCTTAAAAGAGTAATACACTCCAGCTCTCTGTATTCTGCTTTTGTATCAGTCAGTTTTTGAAGTTATCCAGGTAAGGATGCTCTCTCTATACGATTGTCCAGGTTGTTTAATTTGCCAGTTTATTCCTCTTTGCTGTACTCACTTGACTAATGATAGACAAATAACCTCTGGGTGACTTGACATTGACTTTAGCTCTGTCGGTTGTGAATTGGATTTGTGTGACACCAGCCTGGTGGCCTCTGACCTCTGTCAGCATGGCTCTGGACCAATCAGGAGACAGCTCTGTGAAGTGTGAAGTGTGTCATGTCTTGTTGGCTCCTCCCACACGTTATTGTCTTGTGTTCCTGTGTCACTGCCCGTTCTTGTAATAAGTGTCCATGTTTCACAAATAATTTGACTTGTGTCCACATTGCCCTGTTTTGATTTCAGATTGCTCATTGTCCTTTATATTTGAGTTTCTGGAGTTTAAGGTTGAAAAAAGAATGCAGCAGATATTGATTGTATAACATTTTTTTAATATGTATATTGAAAACACAAGGAACCTGCCTGCTTGCTCAGTCATCAAAAATGGAAACGTGTTATTTGGCTGTGGTGGTTTCTGTGTTTTACCTTCTCCAGGATGGATGGATGCATTTTATTTCTCTATATTGGGGTTAGAAAAATGAAAAAGCACTTGCTGGTAGTAACGTATTTTGGTCTGTCCTCCCAGCCTTACAGAAATGGAGCCCCTCCTTAAAAAAAGCTCAGTCTAAACCCCGCGTCTTCAAAGAGAAGACCCCTCGGCACACGTCCTCAGGTGTTTCTGGGAAACGGGGTTTTTTGGGGCATTTTCAGACTTTATCCCACGGAGTTCATTCACGCCTCACAGCTCCATATCAAACTGGCTGGAAATTGTGTCTCCTTATACCCATATAGGCCATATTGTGCTCTGCTTACACCCCTACTTTTGTGCCCACTTAATTTAGTAAACAGATCTAAATCAAGGGCATATTGAAGAAAATGTGCATTTTTTTGGGTCTTGTGTTTACATCGTAGGCTTTATGAAGCTGCTCATAAATATCACAGCTCATTTTTGTAATTCAGGCCAAAGATCTCAACTACTGGTGCACTACCAGTGTATTTTTAATTTTTGCTTGTATGTACAATAGCATTTTGAGTCCATCGTTTTAGCTTCTAACACCAGAATCGATTCATAGCTTTTAGGGGTCTTTTTTATACTGTGGTAAGAGCATTACCTTTTATGGCCTCTTTCCTAGAGATCGTCCAATCTCCAGCCTAGTTTCCCCCCCACCCCCCACCCGCTGGGGGGCCCAGTGGGCGGGTGTCAGCCGGAACGATCGAGTGCTGCCCGTGTCATCGCACGCCATTGGCTAACGCCAGAGCTCAGCTTTGCACTTCCTGTGTTTGCACTCACACACAGATACCTGGACCGCTTCACCGTTTTAACACAGATCCAAGGCGCTGTGAATCGCTAACCGGAACCGCGACTTAACACCATCTGCGCATTAACCCACAGGCTTATTGAGAAAGCTGCCTGTAAGATACAGCTGCATCATCATCACCCCCCCACTTCTAATTTAGAGTGGGACGGCTGTTGGAATGTTGGCTTAATGAGTCCATGCATGTGTAACTCAGGCTGCTGAGCTGGGAGACGTCTGAAGTGTTGCATGTGATGTGAGAGTTCCATACAGGGCCTTTCTGCTGGCTTTGGGCAGACTCGTCGTGCAGTACCTGCGCGTACCTGAGGAGGGCGCTCATCCTCTCGCTGGCAGCACATTCTCATTGCTGTTTAACATGCCGCCTGCGCCAGGCAGCTGCCCACTGCCACACTGCACCCACGCCCCTGCCACTTCTGTGCGTAATGTGTGTGTGTGTGTGTGTGTGTGCGTGCGTGCGTGCGTGTCTGTATGTGTGTATGCGTGTGTGTGTATGTGTGCGCGTGTGTGTCTGTCACAGCCTCGCGGCGGTTACCGTTGACCCCCTGGGAGAGCAGCATGGTGAATCGTCTGCTGACCCCGACGCACTCCTACCTGGCCCGGAGCAAGAGCGCTGCGTCGCTGTCCGGGGAAGCAGGTACCCCCCGCCCCCCCCCTCCTATCCCAGCGCCTCGCAGAACACCAGTAGCGGCTAACGAAGCGGACTCTTCCAGAAACAGAAATGGCATCTTATTGAATAAGAGTCTTTAATGCTGCTCTGACTGCACTCTAAATCAAACTGCACCGCCATTATAATTTGACCTCTGTGTTCGTCCGCATCTAATCTTGTACGGATGGGATTTATAGTCCACAGGCTGAAGGGAATAATATAGACACGCACACATGCAAAGCAAACGCACACGTGAACATACACACGCATGCGCGAGCAGGCACGCACACACGCACACCTACCTGCCAGACCTGGGCTCAATTCCATTTCAGTTCAGCCAGTTCAGGAACATTAAACTCTGCCTCACTGACCACTGAAAAATGCCTATTATTTTTTATGAGGATTTTAGAACTAATGGCTGGAATTTCAGTTAGTTTCTGGAATTGACTGAGCTGAAATGGAATTGACCTTCCAGTTAGAGCTTGGCTGGATCTATGCAGCGGGTGAGTGTTGGGCAGTTTAGTGCAGTTTAAACACTTTGCTTTGCATATCTACCATTCATTTTTCTAGTAATGTGAGGTTTTGGTCACTTGTTAATATTATTTTTGGAACAACCCAGCGCTCCCCTTCTCCTGATACAGTGGGACGCAGGTTTTTTTGTCTGTCGGGCTGTGACTGGCAGCGATCATGCCGCACCCACACAATGCCCCTTTGAGGACGAGTTTGGCCTTGGAACGCTGTTCAGGGCATAAATGCTCTTCGGAAATCAGGTCGTGCCATTTTTAGATCGTCCTTTCTTCCCCCCAAAAAACTACTGACGGTTAGCAGGAGCTTGGATCCAGAGCCACAGATTACATTTTAACATAGCGTCCATTTATACGGCTGGATATTTACTGAAGCAATGCACCTTGCTCAAAAGCTACAATGACTGTGTCCCATCTGGGAATTGAACCTGCAACCTTTGAGCTAAAAGACACGTGGTGTAGGTCTGATAGTCTGGCTTGCATGTGATAATTAGACCTCCGGATGAAGAAAATGCTTTCAACTGCGAGGTTGCAGGTTTGATTCTCTGGTGGGGCGCTGCTGATACAGCCTTTAAGAAGCTACTTGACCTGAATCGCTTCAGTTAATATCCAGCTGTATAAATTGCTTGCATTTTTAAAAACCTGTAATGCTGTGTATTTTGCTCTGGTTGAGAGCATCTTCAAAATGCCTTGGATTTAAATTTTGCTGTGTGTTCGCTCTTGTATGTGAGAAGTGTGTAAATAATGTGTATGAGAATGCTGCAGTGGTCGTACAGCACTGAAGCTCTCTCTGGCTGTGGGGTGATGGGAGTTTCTCTGCAGCCCTGGTGGAGATGCTGGGCTTTATTCTAACGCGCTTTTGCTTGGTTGTAATTCTGCATTAACTTGCTCTGGGGATGGATGCTGAGGTCTTGCAGTTTTCTCACCGTTTGCTGCTTCCTTCGTTGATTTGATTTGACTAACGTGTGTGGAATCGAGTGCAGTGCGTTACTCAGTCATCACTGGCACCCTCCCAACCCCCCCCCCGCCCACCCCAAATTAATTTTGGCTGACAGTTCGGTGCAGTTTTGTCCTGGTCGGCAAATGAATTGAACTGTCCCTAAAATAAGTCTTTTCAACCAGCTGTGATGTAACCCCATCCTCCCATGGTATCTGGAGGTGCCCGGCTGAACAGTTTCAAATGTAATTTCAATTCTTCTTTTTCTATTTAGTTTGGAATAAGACCCCATAATTTCCTCACCCTTAACGGGGACTTTCCTCAAGGCCCAGTCTCAGTAAAGCTGGTTTGATCCATTCGGTCGGTGATGACTGCGTTCGCCATGTCTGTCGCGCTGAGTAGCGGGGTCTAATAGTCGCTCAATGTTGTCTTCTTTTTCTTTCCTCTCCTCTCTTCTCCTCCCTCCTTCCGTTTGCCATGCTTCTCCTCCTCTGCGCCTCTCCCCCTCTTTCTGCTCCTCCTCCTCCACGGATGCCGCTCTCCCGCGAACGGTAAAACCGCTACCCCCCCCAAACGGCCGCGTAGTCATCCCCGTTTGTCCTCGCTCAGCTTCCTGTCACCCCATGTCCTCCACGTCCTTCAAGTCCCTGCAGTGCCGGAGCGCGGATCGACCGCGCACAGCCCTCTCCAGCCTGGACAGCGTGCACCGCCGCAGGACCGCCAGCCCCGCCACGGTACGGAGCCGCCCGCGGGCAAGGCGCTATATCAGCCCGGTGTCAGGTCGTAGGTCAAGTCTCCTGTGCCAGTCTGGGGGAAAAGTGTCCTCTTTGGGTCAGGGCTGCCCAGCCTTGTTCCTGGAGATCTACCGATCTTAGGTTTTCATTTCAACTCTTAATTTGGCACACCTGATTGTACTAATTAAGCAACTCTGTGAGATCTCTTGCTGTTGAATGCGGTGTCATTTGTTAGTGTTGGAGTGAAAACCTACAGAACTGTATTTTTCCAGGAACAGGGCTAGGCAGCTCTGCCTTAAGGGTATGACACTGTTTCTGTGTATCTGTCCGTCTCTGTCTGCCTGTATCTCTCTATCCGTATATCTATCCATCAGTATAGCTGTGTGGACAGTACAAACCAAACTAACTACAGTAAATGCAGTTCTGTGATCACTAAACAACAACTTTGTCAGCAAAGTTGCCTGAGTGAGAATATGTGCTCAAATGTGATTGTTTTTATACATTTTTTTTGATTCATTTATTCATTTTTTGGGGCAGCTGAAAGATGGCTACTGTGCTGCATTATCAAAACCGAGGACAGTAGTTTGCTTCTCGTGTATGTTAATAACCTGTTCATTATCTGTTTGCATTTTAATAATCATCATCAAAGGAATTGTGTGGAGAACCCACTTAGAAACTCTAGTGGCAGTTGAAATGACGTTTGAATCAATACGCTCTCAAACGGTTCGTGTTTTTTTTTTTGTTTGTTTGGTTGTTGTTGTTTTTTTGTATACACTTAGATGGCAGGCCAGTGTCTGACTCAGTCTGATCTAATTTCTTGGACGCTTTAGGGAGTTTTCGCACAGCCCATCCGTCTGAATGCGAGAGCTTATGTAATTAAGCGCTTAAGGATGAAGACACGGCTAGCTAGCGCAGGCCGGCTCCTGGAGGGCTGTCTCAGTCTAACCGCGCTGATTATGGCTTTACGGTCGGCCACAGACGGCCAAGAGTCCGTTTCACAGGGCACCCAAGGTAACGTAACCTTAACTGCGGATATTCGGTTAACCCTGAGGACGGAACAAATTCGAAAAATGACGACCCCTGTGGACGGAAACACGAACGCGCTAATCAGAATGGGGTAACGGCGTCGAGCGCTCGTTTATTGCACGCAGATGAAACGCCGTGTCGGCATCATGTTTAAATATTTTAGAGATGTCCGACAATGTTGTTAATTCAGAACAATCATGTTCTGAATTAGTTTATTAAAGCTACTTCAAATGAATTATTTCTTTTTTAAATCAAGCTTATCGCAACCAAAAATGGAACCTTTTTATTTCCTCAAGTACTTTATTTCCTCGGGTCTTCTCCACCACACTGAAAGAGTTCTCTACTTTCCTCCTGTCTGCGTTTTCCGAGCCAGTCAGTGTGTGTGTGCTAAATAAATACTGACGGGTGTTCGATTGAAAGTGGATCTCCCTAGTATTATGTCAGCTCCTCCTGACAGGTTTTTGTTTTTTCTGATCAATGAAGGGGAACAAACGAGACAAAGACTACGTGCGGAAGTCTTGGAGCAACCTCTCCGTTGCTCCCCCTCCTGAGGGAAGGAGGTCATGGTGTCCAGGCAACCAAAGGAACAGAGCCACACTGCCCTCACCTGTGCGGTAGGGGAACTGCAAGCGTTCACAGAGGAAAGATTTGTCTCCGTAATAGCAGTGTGTGCTTGATAGAGGTCAGGTTATAGGATTATGACAGCATGCCCAATCTTGTTTGTTTCCTTAGTTTCATCGGGTGCGATATCACCTCGTCAGAATTAATACAAATGTGATGGTCCAAATGTGAAGCCCCAGTGTCTAATAAGTTGAATTAATAAAAATCATAATACATAGCTGAAAATGTGTTCCCCTGAATTTTTTATTGGCAATGAATGGAATTATTTGTTAAGTCTGTATCGTTTGACAACAACAACAACAATAACAACAAATAATGATAATAATACTAACTGAAAAATGTTCCCTCTTAAATATCATTACAATGGTCAAAGCACCTGATCTCTTAACTGTAACCTGCTGATTGGAGTTTATTTTAGCAAAATTCCTGCCTTGTGATTGGTTCCCTTCCTGCATTCCAGAGCCACACACAAGGGAGCCCCGCGGCCCGCCACCCCAAAGCAGGTGAGGTCCCCGCCCACAGGGGAGGAGACTCCCTCGCCGGGTCGGCCCCTTTCCCCCGGGAACGTTCGGCCTGTGAGGGCGGAGCCACAGAGTCCGCAGAAGGAGGAGGAGCCAGAGAAGAAGGAGGAGGAGGAGGAGGAGCTACAGAAGGAGGCGGAGATTCGAACCCAAGGCAAAATGAACCCCAACGCAGAGTCTGCATCACCATCCAAAGAGCCGCCCAGCGGTGAGTCACCACGCCGACTGCGCTGCCATAGCAACCATAGATTCACGAGCGCGACGCTAATTTAATTTCAGTTCTGTCTATTTAGGAAATTATTTTGAAATTCGGTTCATCGTTTTGAAAAGTCCCCATAGAACATATCACAGGCATTTTTTGAGGATGTGAATTGAATTGCAGCTCCTTCACTGAATTGCCCTCTGCCATGAGCAAAACAGACCTGGACCCGTGTGTGTGAAGCATCTGCGTATTGATCTCGGATCAGTTTAAGCATTTAAGCTCATAATCGATGAGGCTTATTTGAGGACTGGGGACACCTGACCCTCCGTCAGTGTACTGAGGTCCCTCGACAGGCAGTTCATGGGAGGACTCTGGGAACACAATAACATTCCCAAAAGCAGATTCTGTTCATTATCCAGTTTTCTCTATATCTATTCTCCTCCTTTTTTGGAGTGACTGAGGTACTGGGGAGCTCCAGGCTCTGTTTGTTTTTACTGTCTAATGTACGTATTCTCTGAAGTTAATGGTGTGACTCCTTCCCCTTCCCCAGCAGACTCCGCCCCTCCCTCCACCCCGCCCTCGGCCCCACCCTCCACCCCACCCTCGGCCCCGCCCTCTCTGGCCACGCCCCCCAGCGGAGGGAGGCCCTCGGCGGGCACCACGGACCCCGAGGAGGCCACCCGCCTGCTGGCGGAGAAGAGGAGGCAAGCGCGCGAGCAGAGGGAGAGGGAGGAGGAGGAGAAGAGGCAGAGGGAGGAGGCGGAGAGGTAAGCAGCGGGCGACGCCCCGCTTCAAAGGCAGATCCACCCTCCTCTCCAGTCAGCGTCAGCGGCACTCTGGTCTATTTTAATGGGGAAAGTAGAAGGGTAGGAAGTAGGTCTTGCTCTGTAGGTGGATATAGAATGTTGGTGGGTGTGGCTCAGTAGGTGGGTGTGGCTCATGTTGGTGGGGCTCAGTAGGTGGGTGTGGCTAGGTAAGTGGGTGTGGTTCACTAGGTGAATATGGTTCAGTAGGAGGGTGTGGTTCAGGTGATGGATATGGCTCAGGTGTGTGTGGCTCAAGAAGTGGGTCTAGGCTATAGGTGGGTGTGGCTCAGTATGTGGGTGTGGCTCAGGTGCTTTGTTCTTTTTTTATCGCAGGAGAGGAAGAGAGGAGATGGCGCGCAGGAAGGCGGAGGAGAGAGCCCGGCGGGAGGAGGAGGCTCAGCGTCTGGCGGAGGAGAGGAGGAAGAGGGAGGAGGAAGAGAAGCGCGCCGAGGAGGAGAGGCTGCAGAGGGAGCGAGAGGAGGCCGAGCGCCTCCAGAAACAGGTCAGAGCGGGACGGCCTTCGTCTGCGCCGTAACAGTCAGAGCAGTTACAGTCAGTATCATTACAGTCAGCACCGTAACAGGCAGAGCAGTTACAGTCAGCACCATTACAGTCAGAGCAGTTACAGTCAGCACCATTACAGTCAGAGCAGTTACAGTCAGCATCATTACAGTCAGAGCAGTTACAGTCAGCATCATTACAGTCAGAGCAGTTACAGTCAGCATCATTACAGTCAGAGCAGTTACAGTCAGCACCATTACAGTCAGAGCAGTTACAGTCAGCATCATTACAGTCAGAGCAGTTACAGTCAGCATCATTACAGTCAGAGCAGTTACAGTCAGCACCATTACAGTCAGAGCAGTTACAGTCAGCATCATTACAGTCAGAGCAGTTACAGTCAGCATCATTACAGTCAGAGCAGTTACAGTCAGCATCATTACAGTCAGCGCAGTTACAGTCAGCATCATTACAGTCAGCGCAGTTACAGTCAGCATCATTACAGTCAGAGCAGTTACAGTCAGCATCATTACAGTCAGAGCAGTTACAGTCAGCATCATTACAGTCAGAGCAGTTACAGTCAGCATCATTACAGTCAGAGCAGTTACAGTCAGCATCATTACAGTCAGCGCAGTTACAGTCAGCATCATTACAGTCAGAGCAGTTACAGTCAGCATCATTACAGTCAGCGCAGTTACAGTCAGCATCATTACAGTCAGAGCAGTTACAGTCAGCATCATTACAGTCAGAGCAGTTACAGTCAGCATCATTACAGTCAGAGCAGTTACAGTCAGCATCATTACAGTCAGAGCAGTTACAGTCAGCATCATTACAGTCAGCGCAGTTACAGTCAGCATCATTACAGTCAGAGCAGTTACAGTCAGCATCATTACAGTCAGCGCAGTTACAGTCAGCATCATTACAGTCAGAGCAGTTACAGTCAGCATCATTACAGTCAGAGCAGTTACAGTCAGCATCATTACAGTCAGAGCAGTTACAGTCAGCATCATTACAGTCAGAGCAGTTACAGTCAGCATCATTACAGTCAGAGCAGTTACAGTCAGCATCATTACAGTCAGAGCAGTTACAGTCAGCACCGTAACAGTCACCACAGTCAGTGTGCAACACATCACTTAAAACCCACAGTGGAGTCACTAGGCCACCCTGTCAGCACGCTGGCAAACACCTCTGCGAATATAACAAGCTCCACTTATAGGCAAAATTAGTCTGCTTATTAAAAAAAAAGACTTCTTGTGCATGTGTTATACCTTCCCTGACAGGGAGTCTTCATTGACTCTAATTAAATTGCTCTGACTAAACACACAGGAAACGTCCTCTTGGCATGGTTGTTACGCACATCATGATCCTAGTTGTGCTGGTGAGCAGTTCCTGTGTCTTGAGCAAAGGGGCTGTTTGGCAGCAGGTATTTTATTCTTGTTTCTGCAGAAAGAGGAAGAGGAGGCTCGCCAGAAGGAAGAGGCGGAGCGGCTGAGGATGGAGAGAGAGAAGCACTTCCAGAAGCAGGAGGAGGAGCGCTTGGAGAGGAAGAAGGTACGTGTGACGTGTAACCATGGTGACGGAGGGCGGGGCCTGTAGCACACACCACAGGCTGTGCTGTGTGTTCCATGGAGTATCAGCCTCGATTGTGACATCACAGTCAAACCTCCAGTCACAGAGGCGGGAGGGTTTCATGACACAGGCCCTGGACCTGCTAGATGCTGATTGGTTCAGATACTCTTTGTCTGGTTCCCAAATCAGAGTCTAGTGCCTTTAACTTTTCCCGGAACTAAACTGATGTTGTCGGTGGAAAGCAGTAGCAGATTATCTATATTTCATCTGCAGCGACTGGAAGAGATCATGAAGAGGACTCGGAAGTCGGATCCCGCAGAGAAGGTACGGAGCTGTAACCACGGCAACGAGGCCCCCTCCGCAGCGACACGTTTAATACATCACATCTCCAGTCGCCCAAAATGGGTGGAGCTTCTACTGAGATGATAGCAAGTTGACAAACTCAGCCAATCAAACCAGCCGTTGCTGATGATGGGCAGAATGCTGTAGCTCCAGTTAATGAGGAACACGTCTCCCCTAATCACCAATTTGCACCAGCTGCATTTTTCCATTTTTAATTTATTTTCTTTTTTTTGTTGCAGAAATCTGTTCCTCACAGGAACGGAGAGTTCTCTGAGCCGAAAACAGAGCTAACGGGTTTGTAAACTCCGCAATCTCACACAGTTTCGGATTTGAAAAGCTCACTTTTTAAAAAGCAGGTTCACCAAAATATTTGTTCTGATGTTCGATGATGCTTGTAGTTGTTAAAGCATGATGTACCTGTTCCCATCTCACCACTCGAGTCTAGAATGTAGGACTGAATGATGTCTCTGGCTTTGCGTACCCACCGCAGCGTCGACTCCACAACTCACGCCACCGTCCGTGACCGTGACCAGCGCGGAGGAGGACCCAGACTTGGAGCACGGCGATCGAAACGGACACCGAGTCCACGGACACTTCGCTCCCGCGCTACCTACGATAGCTGAGAGGTGAGGTCTCCTTTATTTACCTGTCTGCCTGCCACCTGTCCTCACTGTTTCACAGAACTAAAATATTTTTAAAATAAATTCACCGTGCTCTCCCCGGACGGCCATTTTAATTTAAACGTCTTCTTGTATCCTGAATTTTAAAGCTCTGTAATTACAGGAAGTTCTAACGAATGAATGATATGATTGGTCAATTGCTGACACGTTGTGGGCGTGACTTAAAAAGACGAAAAGCCAAACAAGGAAGTTCAGACAGTGGTCTCCTTCCGGTGGGAATATTTCAGTCGCTAGGGAAAGTTTGCGAGAGATCTCTCTGATTGGCTGTCCCGCCCGCCTCCCCCCCCAGTTCCTCAGCAACCGAAGCCCAACCAAAAGAGAACGGGGTCCCGGCGCAGAGCGACGTGTTCGAGGAGGTGATCGAGCTGCCGGTGGGGACCAGGCTGTCCCGGCTGGAGGACGATGACCTCATCCCCGTGGTGGCGTTCCGGGAGAACGGCTCCCTCCGGCCGCTGGCCAGCCTCGAGGAGGTGCAGGCGCGCCAGCGGGCGGGTGAGTCGCGCGGCAGCCCGGCCACGCCCCTTTTCACGCTGACCACGCCCCTTTCCATACTGGACACACTCCCTTTCATGTCGACCATGCCCCTTTCCATACTGGACACACCCACGTTTGTGCTGGACACACCTCATTTTCATGCAGACCACGCCCCTTTTCCTCCCGCCATTTGTGCTACTGCACCAGGGCTGTCAGTCCAGTTGGGGAGGGTTGCAGTGTCTGCAGGTTTAACTCCAGTCCTGGAGGGGGCGCTGTGTCTGCAGGTTTAACTCCAGCCCTGGACGGCCACAGTGTCTTACACTGTCTTTACATTGTTCATTGGTCACTCCTTGGGTTTCATACCTATTTAAAAGACACAGGGCTACACTGGAAAAACATATACGTTATTTACGTAGCAGTTATCATAGTACACTTAATTTAAACTTGAAACAGCAGGTACGGTGTATACTTCTACATGCATGTTGCACAACCAAGCACTTACCCAGGGTTTTATCTCCTCATAGAGCCACCCTAGGTGCCTTGTAGGTAAGCTGTGAGTTGACATTCCTGTGCAGGTGGGTGAGATTCGGAGCTTTGTGTGACTTTAACACGGGCCAACATTACTGGGCTACTGCCAAAAGGAGGCCAAAATTTGGAGGTGAAATCATACTAAAACACTGGACTCTCATCCAAGAATCAAGAATTCATCCAATCATTAACACCATTCACACAGTTTAATTTGAAATTTAAACGTGACGGGTTGTAATGAAGTGCTAATTTTCTGTTTCTATTTTTTGAATTTCAGATGTTATCTGAGAGCCTGTACTGGAGGAGATGGATAGCTGTACTAAGATTTGCCCGCCTACCCTTCCCTGGTGAATGAGGCAGCCATTTTCCTAAACTGGCACTTTTGAGAGGACACTTGAAAACACCGTTTTTTTTTTTGTTGACGGAGGACTTTAAAACTAAAAAACGAAACAAAAAACTAATTTTTTCCCCCTATTTCAGTAGTCAAGGTGACCACTCTCTCCAGCTGATTGCGCTTCCGTGTGCTTTTCGTGTTTAGACGGCTTTCCCTCCTCACTCTCGAGAAAACTGGCCACACAAGATGGACGCCGTGTTTTGTGATCACGCTTGGCGGCTGGGAATACCTTGTCTTTCCCTTCAGTTTTTTTTTTTTTTTGGGTGTTACTAATAACTGTACTTTGAAAATCAGCTGTCATGTCCTCTTATCTAATACTTGAATTCCTCTTCACTGTAGACATAGTGAACGATGAAGTAGCCTATGCTAACAAACCTAGCGGTGAAGGTCGAGCGAAGGACGCTGGGGCAAAAACGCAGTTTTTCTCTCAGTAAACCAAGAATCGTGCACATACTGCTGATTTCACATAGTTTTTTAAAATCTCTGTAAAATATAAATAGTTCATAAATTCTTTTGTTAAGCTTTCAGCTTTAAGCCCCCCATCACCCCTTATTGCATTTGGGACGTCCCATGTGTCATAAGAAGCAGCTTGGCAAATGAAAGATTGAAAGCTCCGAACTTAAGATTTCAGTTGTTTTAGAATAATTTCAAATGTGTGAGTATAAGGAAAAGTGTATTGAATCACTCTGTTGAGCTTCTGTTGAATTTCTGTTGAATTCTGTTTTCTATCCAACTTCCAGTTTTCCACCCCCAACTTCCTGCATTTCAAACTTTCATTTGAAAAGCAGCTCCTTACCAAGTATCTTGGCTATAATAAGGGGTGGTGGTCTTTGTTGCTTTGGCGAGGTAGCCACAAAATGTGTCGAATATGGATTTGCGTACCCAAATTTTTGTATGATTGTGGAAGTAACATGATCCAACAGATTTATAATCTGTCCAAAAAAAAAAAAAAAAAAAAGATGATTAAATTTTGTTTCGCGCTGCTATTTAGTAACCTTTCCTTTGCCTTACCGGATCATGAGAATATGAGATTTGAATGATTTGTGAAAGTCGACACTTTTGCTCGTTTAAGAGCACGCAACTTACAATGGACATGGACTTTGAGCAAAAAACAAAAAAAAACATTATATTGCATTCCGAAAAATGTGACTTCCACATAGCTATTTTCTTCAGGCTGATCATTTGTTTTTGGCAACACTTGAACTCTTTTCCAACACTAGGCATCGCTGCTACTGAAGCATGGTTTTCAAACTTTGCTCTTCTGGACCAGTTCCACGCCAGAGTCGTTTCAGGCACAGTGAAACTTCTTTGTGCGGGAACAAATGACACTGGCAGGCCACATTGCCGGTACCTCGAATTTGAGATATTGAAACATTTGTGCAGGGATTATTTACTTCTAAAGTGAAGTATGCAGAGGTAAGATGCATAGAAATAAATATATGAAGACTTCTCTCCCTCTCTCATATATATATGTGTGTGTGCGTGTTTGTGTGTGTGAGAGAGAGAGAGAGCAACAGAGAGAAATCCAGATGTGTATATTTTATTAAAACTGATTTAAATAAAGCTTTAGAAACGAAGGGGAAACACTGGAATCCATTCACTGTAAAGTCGGAGGATCACAGAAGTGGTTTGTTTTGGTACTAAACTGTGCTGGGATTCTCCTGAGCCGGTTCCGTCTTGTGTTTCCTTCGTGATCCACTCCTGTCCATGTTCATAGGAATTCTATTTAATGAGACCTTTCTGTCAATATATAAATAAATAAATTTAAAAAAATGAAATAAAAAATAAAAAAACGTTGTAGTTTTCGACCATTCGATCTGTATAGCATGTAAAAAAACGCAATAAATTTTGTTTGGAAAAACCCTACGCTCGTCTGCCCATCCCTGTTCTCACCCTTCAAAGTTGACGTTTCCTGTTCAGTCTTACAGCTGTAAGACACTGTGTTCGGTTTGAATCGAGCTGTAGCATAGGTTTTACGGTGGTGATGCAGCTGCGTCCAGATGCCACAGGTTTGTAAGGTGCGTGCGTTTGTGCGTGCGTGTAACATTTTGTCATAGACGAAGCCCGTGGTACATATCACACTGCAGAATGATGCGTTATATTTTTTAAAAACGTTTTGAATTTGTGTTTCCGCCATTTACACATGAATATATGAATTCATAAATAAATTCAGGAAACCATACACAGGCTCAGGTGAGTTTATATTATACAACGCAATTTAAAACAAAACAGAATCTATTACTATTTGCACTTCAAAGCTTTATATTCATGATAGAATATTATGTTCTTGCCTGTGGGTAACTCCGTATAAGAACCACAGAATTATTATAGCTTATTATTGTAGTAGGTGTAATGCACATGCTCAGGTTTGGGAAAATCGCATTTAAAATCAGAATAGTGCCCATCTCAGATCTCTGAATTATTAATTTGGTGTTTATGGAAAGGTTCCATAAGATGCATTTATACATATTTTATCAGTCAACCGCAATAGAGGCCATAAGACAGAATTATCTCACTGCTTGTCCTGGCATTTATTGTGGAAATGGCATGATTGGAATTTCTGTCAGTGATAAAGACTGATAAGATTGTGTCACCAAAAAACCAATACTAGACTGTTATCCATTGTTCAAATAAATAAAACTATGGTGCTCGAACACACCATATTTTAACCATATGGGGCATATTCACAATGTGGCAGTAGATGAGTTAACTCACAATTACAGATTTGTCCTCAATTGAACAGGAATTGAACATGTACACAAGCACAGAGATCTGCACTAAAGATGTTTTGAATAGTGATTAAACTATTTTTGGAATGCTACGAATATCAGCACACTTCAACAGAAGAAACTGTGGTACATCCTCCGGTCATGAGGTGGCGGAAAGCATTAAATTCCCTTGGTTGCGATCAATGGACCTTTAAAAGATAATCGATATTAAAAGGATACTTTCCTTTGCTTGACATTTTAACCTGTCGAGTCTGGGAAATGAACTACTACACCACGGTTTATGCTACTACACCGTAACCGCAACTTCATATATTTGAGTATAATTCTGTACAAACCGGAACTTCTTTCTTGAAACAGGAAAACAAACGAGTACGTACTTTTTCTCGTCGCTCCGTTTTTTTTCTTTTTTGTGCGTGTAATGCGCCGTACCCTTTAACCTTGGAGTTTTCGCAGATAACGGAGAAAAATAACAAAAAGTAAAACAGGTGTGAATGGATCCTAGCTGGAACAGAATAGGCAGATGTACACGATTTTGCACAAGCTTTGCAACTAGCGTATACGGTAATATAAATGTGTCGTTTTAATGTTTTTTTCCTCATGCACTGTTGAATTAAGCGACGGAGGCGATTATATTACAGCTGGCTACTGTTTATTTATTATCGCTAACTGCCGGCCGGTCTGTTTATTTAGTTTATGCACAAGGCTGCCTAGCTAGCGAGCCTAATGTTGATTCAGGCTGGATTTGACTTGTCGCTTGATACCAACGAAAGGGAAATATCGCCTTACAGTGAACACAATAGCATAATAATATTTCAGTCAGATTGCAAACAGTGTCAAAAGAACGCTTCATGATTTTATCGACAGAGGGTGTGTCATTGCTGATGGTCGCCGAATTAACGTTCATTGAATGCGGTTGTTACACTTGGCTACCAATAATTAGCTAGCTAACTAATCGGCTTGTTGTGGCGAACACAAGCGTACTCTTGTGGCTGTTTAGCTTGCTAGGATGCTATTAGTGCTGTGTTGTTGATCGGCCGCAGTCAGCTGGCCAGCTCGCAGTGGGCGTGTTTAGTCTGTCTCACTGTGTCCTTGCTCTGCTCTAAATATTTTAGTTTCCCGGTTGAATACAAATAATACCTAATGTATGATGGGTGGAGAGAGACATTCAGATTTTTAAAATGGAAAGGAACTATATGATTATTATTAATTTTTTTTTTTTTTAAAGGTTGAAAGAAACTGAGGCAATGGTGCGGTCTAAATCCCGCACACACTCATCCAGATCGAGGTCTAGATCTCTGTCCAGGTCTAGGTCCAGGACCAGGTCCAGGTCTAGATCCAGGACGCGATCGCGGAAGAAGAGGTACAGGTGAGTTATCACCTGAGGAAGCAGAAGGCCAAAATGTTGTCCGTTAGTTTCCCAAACTGCAGTTTGAAGATGGTAAAAGGAATCAATTGATAAACTTTCATTCATGAACTTTGATTGTAGAGACCGGCACACTAATAAGGATGTATGTGTGTTCCATAAGTTATTTTGAGGTATATTTGAGTGTTTTTTTCCCCCCTCTAAGTTGGTTATAGGTTTCACCAGCCGTAAATAATATCCATTATGTCTTCTACATCTTGAATGGTTGTTTTCTAACGTAAAAAGCCCAGCAGATTCTCCCTGCTTCTCTCCTGCAGTTCCCGGTCCCGCTCCAGGTCGTATTCCCGCTCGCGGAGTCGAGACCGGAACTACCCGCGGGAGTACCGCCGCGACTTCCGCGGGAACCGGGGCATGAGGCGGCCCTACGGCTTCCGCGGCAGGGGGCGGGGCCTGTACCCGGGGGGCGGGCGCTTCCATCACCGCGGGGGGTTCCGACCCAACTGGCACAACCGCCGCTACTCCCGCAGCCCCAGGAGGGGGCGCTCTCGCTCCCGCACGCCCAAGCGCAGGTCCGCCTCCCAGCGGTCCCGCAGCCAGTCCCGCCACTCGGGACGCTCGTCCGGTTCCCGCCGCTCTTCCCGCTCCTCCTCCTCGTCCCGCAGTAGCCCCTCCCCCAACGCCTCCAGGAGGCGGGTCCCGCGGGACAAGGCGGGAAAGAAGGGTGAGGAGGGCGGAGAGGGGGCGGGGCCAGGGGAGGGGAACGGCGACCGGCCGGCGGGCGCACCCGCGGGCGTGTTCCTGGCCAAGTCCGAGCTGAAAAGGCCCGCTCTAGTGCCCGACAGCTGGTTGGGCGTTTCGGCCTACGATGACGGTAGCCCCTCCCTTTCCTCCGCCCCTCCTGGCCAGAGCTCCTCCCACCCTGTCGTTCCGCCGGCCTCCTCTGTCCACCCGCGCTCCGAGGGGCACAGCCCTGACTCCGCCCTCGGCCAGTATAGCCCCGCCCACAGCCCTCGTGGGCGGAGCCCCGGAGAGGTTTTCTCCGCCTCCACGGGCAGCAGGGGCGTCTTCCTGAAGAGTGACAAGCAGGATCTCCAGAAAGGTGGCAAGTTTTTCAAAAGGTGAATGCTGCTCCCCTGCAGGCCAGGTAACAGGTCTGTAATGGGTACTAGGAATCAGGGTACATTTATTCAAGACATTTATTTTTAGAAAGGTGAACAAAGTTGGGCTGAATGTCCTGTTGTCATCATCACTTTGCTTATGTTCTTATGTAGATTATTGCAGCTGATAATAAATTTGAAGATGCTTTGATCATAAGGGGTTTTTTTGGTTTAAGCCTTTGGGTTAAAGGTGATCTACTGTACAGTTGAAGTGCTGTGATGTTGTGGGTGTGTTCTGTGGGTAGACAGTGGGTCTGTCAGGGTGTGTGAAATGAACCACGTCGCCCCTGTTTTTCAGGTACGCTGAGGAGGAGGAGGAGGGCGACAGCAGGACGTCCCGTCGGGAGAGGGGGGCGAGCTCGTGGGACAGCAGCAAGCCGCAGACGGACAGCGTGCCGGTGAAGGGGGGATGGGGGGCGGCGGAGCCGGGACCCGGGCCCAAAAAGAAAGGCGAGAAGGTGCCCTTCATTGGGGACTCTCCCGACGTGCCAGCGGAGGAGGAGGAGGGCGAGGAAGAGGAGGACGAGGAGGAAGATGAATCGCAGGCCTATAGACAGCCGTATAAGTTCAGGCTGTCCAGCCAGTCTGAGTCTGTGAAGCCTTACCTGGGGGAGCCCCACTGGGGCCTCGATGACCCGGAGGACAGGGGGAAGTACGCAGGCAAGGCTTTGAAAGCGGGCAGGGAGGGGGGCGGGGCTTGCCTGTTTAAAGACCCGGGCTACGTGCTGAAGAGGCCGAGCAAGGACGGCCACTCAGAGGAGGGTAAGGGGGCAGAGAGGCGCGAGGATAGGCCGACGGGGAAAAGGGACACGCCCACCTCGTGGCACGTGAAAGCCGGCAGCCTGAAGGAGCTTATTACCCAGGGTCCTTTGCTGCAGAAGGTTGTGGACGTGCGGGACAAGGCTCCCCTCCGAAATGAGAGCCCGTCCGGAGCCCGGCCAGGGTCTGGCGAGGGTCCTCGTCCTGAGGTAAAAGTGAAAATGGCAGCCAAGGCTTTCGAAAGCGTCAGGTGAGCATGCTGCGGCCATGTCTTCTTCTCCCTCACTACCAGTGTGCAGTGAAATAACTCTGTGAAGTAATTGCTTTTGTTTGTGTGTGTTTGCATGCGTTGTGCTTGTGTATGTGTGTATGTGCGTGTGTGTGGTATGTGTGTATTTGTGTGTGTGTGTGTGTGTGTGTGTGCGTGCGTGCATGCGTGCCTGCGCGTGTGTGTGTGTGTGTGTGTGTGTGTGTGTGTGTGTTGTGGTGTGTGCGTAGTGTGCGTGTCTGCGTGTGCTCGTCTGGTGGCGGTGTGGACGCTTGGGTAGTGTGTGGCATTGGCGTCCGGCGGCAGTGCGTGCCTTCCCAGCTCCGTTGGCACCGATCTCAGGGAGGCCAGGGAGGCACAGTCCGGCGCACAAAAGCTCCCAGCCCCCAGAGTCCTTTATCCTCCACATTGTGTCCCTGGTCCACCACGTCCAAGGTGTGTACAGCCCGCTTTCCGCATCTCACTGCTTTATTTAAATAAGAGGACCTGTCATTATTAAAAAAATAAGGTTGATATTTGACTTGAAACACATTTGTTACATCTGCTGTTAGTTTCTCTTTGTCTGAAATTAACTAAGCTGACCTGTTTAATCTGCGTAGAGTGTGCTGGCTACTGTTCATTTTTATATATATATATATTTTTTGAATGAAGATAAATTGAGTAAAATTTCAAGTGGGATTTCTTTATCGCAGTGCAGTACAGTGTGCAGCAGCTGACGTTGTCTCCAGAGCAGAGTTTGCCCAGTGACGTTCTCTTTTTCGTTGCGAATAGGTCATGGCAGTCCTGGAGTATGCCCATGAACTGCCAAGCCCCCCCATGTTACAATGTAATTACACTTGAGAGAGCTGCAGAAGGCTCAGCCTGGCTCAGGCTGAAGGCCCTTGAGTTCCTGCTGTAATGTCGGGTTGCTAGCTCCAAAATGCCCCCCTCTCCGCCATGTTGGCTCTGGTTGGAGCGCTACGCTTGTAGTGACAGACTCAAGTCCGTTAGAGGGTTGGTTTTGAGACGGCAAGGCGGTAAGTTGAACCGTGAAACGAAAAAAAAAAACAAAAAAAGAAAAACCATTTTTGTTTGCATTTGCTTGGCTCTCCAACCTGCTAATATGATCAGAAGTGCAGTGATATTACTGCATAATGATGGGATGCATCAATCGTGTGCTCTGGTCTCTGTTGCCCCCATCTTGTACTTTACTCAAATTTAGTAATTGTTAATTGTTTGTTTTCATAAAGTCTTAAGTCTTAAAATGTAGGCTTGACAGAAGGTTGGAGATAATTTTTTTTTGTAAAATGAGACTATTTTGTAATGTAAAATGGTTGTCACAACTATTCAGACTGATCCAAGTAAACAAAACGAAAGAAAAAATACTCCTTTAATTTAACAGCTGTGAATATTTTCACATTGACCTAGACCTATTTACACCAGATGACATAAAAAATAAGTGAATGGTCAGGAAGGCTGTTGCTTTGCAGGTTGTGTGCAGTGGATTGTGGGAAATGTCAGTGTGCGTAACCTATGCCTCTCTCTCCCTGCCAGGTGTCCCCATATTGAGCATTGATTACCTCCCACCTACCTGCCACTACTGACTCACTGTCGCACTTAGAACTAACCGGGCAGTGTCTCTCCTCTGACACCAACAGAACATTACTTCAAGGCAACAGGAGTGACCCTCCATGAGCGCTTCACTGTCTATCAGAAAGCTGCCGTGGAGCAGGAGGCCAGGCACAAAAGCCCTGAGATCCACAGGTAAAGCACATTGCATTTAGCTTAAAACATTTAGCATTTAGCCTTTAGCTTGAAACATTTAGCATTTAGCTTTTAGTATTTAGCATTTAACATTTTGATTTCAGCATAAAATGTTCACGTGTTTTTCTTTTTCAAAAGGAGGATTGACATCTCCCCTAGTGCTTTTAAGAAGGTGAGACTCTTTAAAGAAGACTTAAAGGTGAGCAGGTCAAGTGACAGTTAATTTAAAAGAGAGTGTGCTGAAAGAATCGCATAACGACTGTGAACATCCACAGGTTGTCGACATGAGTGGACCGTGTTAATGTGTGAGAGGTTGAGAAACGTTTTTCAGACGTTATCCCGTCAGTGTTTGATTGTCACGCAGGTGACTCTCAGGTAGGTAGGTTTACATTTCCGCAGATCTCTCCTCTTTCTCTCCGTCTCTCTCGGTGTTCAGCAGTGCGTATTATCGTGAGCTCTTAAAGACCGCGAGTTTTGACTGTTAAAAATAAATAAATTTGTCGCGTTCCTACAGGGTGAGGGTAAAACGCGGAGCGAGCCGGTCGATTTGCGGCAGAGTATCGACCGGAGACGGAAGGAGAGGAGTCGCGAGGGCGAGGGTCGGCGGGACTCCCGCGAAACCAGCCCGTCCGCGAAGCCGGAGAAACCGGGAAAAGAACTCAAGGACTACAAAGATTACAAATCTCTGAAAGAGGAGAGGTAGGCCCCGTGGGTGAGGAGCAGCACCTTATTATTTACGGCTGCTTTCTGGAACGTAGACTTTCTGCTAACGGATTCAGTTTTTCATCTGATGCTTATCGGTCATGCTTGTGCTGTTCCACTCTTTCCTTCCTGAACTGTTTGTGTGAAAAAAACCCCCATCGTTTTGTTTTGCAGCGGTAATGAATGTTTTGCGCCTTTTGTTGGATGAGGACAGTTGGGATTAGCAAACAAAAATCACATGATAAAAATGAGATTACCCAGGCAACTGCGAGAGGTTGGACCTTCATTGCAATGCACCTCTTAAACTGATTGTGTAAGAGAAGCAGTTTGCTATTGCCTTTTCGTTTTTTTAATGTTCCATTTCCAAAGCGATTCCTTCTTTTGATGAATATCTCCCAAACATGAATGAATAAATAAATCAGTCCTTAAAAAGTCCTTAAATTACATTTTCCAGTATTGACAAAGCTAATAAATCATAAGTGATAATAATGGTTGGTGATTGATCATTTTATATGTGTGGACAGTAGACTGGTCTCCCTGGGAGATGGAATTCTGACTCCTGATTGGCTCTCTCGCAGCAAACGCAAAAGCAAGGAGAGGGAGCGCTCCAGGTCATCCTCTGGCTCCTCGCTGTCCCGGGACGACAAGGACAGGAGGAGGGGGGCGAAGGAGGAAGAGGAGGGTAAGCCCCACCACGAGCCGAAGGACTATCCTGGCTATCAGGGCGCTGGGACCCGTGCCAGGGGAACTTTTGTAAGTACCCGTATGACGCTGGCATCTATGCCAAAGGTGTGACCATTTTTACAGTGCTTGGTTAGTTAACTCGCCGGATTCTTGGGTTGCAATTACTTAATCTCTCCAGTTCCAGGATTGCCGAAACTTGATGTGCACTTTGTGAGAATGACACTGGCAATGACAAAGTGCATTTGATTTTACTCTGATACACAAAGGTAAAGCAATGGGAATTCTGTGTTACACGTACATTTATGTATCACATTTCACAATCTCAAGGCCTCTTTTGCTGTGAAGGAGGGAAT
Source organism: Anguilla rostrata (assembly GCF_018555375.3). Lineage (NCBI taxonomy): Eukaryota > Metazoa > Chordata > Actinopteri > Anguilliformes > Anguillidae > Anguilla > Anguilla rostrata. Next base: position 54,311,024 of record NC_057938.1, on the reverse strand, counting down.
TTAACCTGGGCCACCACCACTGAATGTATACAGGAGGTAAGAACCGCTGTTGTCGCTCTCTCTCTCTGGTCTTGCAGCAGTTCCGTATCAGAGGGGGCCGGGGGCGGGCCAGGGGTGTGTTCGGGGGTCCCGTCCCCGGACCCAGCGCACCCAACACCCCTTTTCCGCAGAGGCCCAAGGAGGAGGAGTGGGACCCGGAATACACGCCCCGAAGCCGGAAGTATTTCCTGGTTAGTTTTCCGTTTCCCTGGAATTCTCACCACTGTGAGAAACTGTGTATATAGAGGAGGAAAACTGGCCCCTGAATTTTTTTCTTACCTCCAGGTGACTTGTTATGGCTGAGTTAGTTATTGTTGCTCTTTGTCCATTTAATTTTTGAGTGGTTCTGTAAAGACCTGGGCCACATATGCATTATAAATAACGGAACTCTTTAACATGTGTTGCTAAAGAAAACATGCAGGAATTGTACTAGTGTCAAAAGAGTTCAAGTAGTTCATGGAGTAACTTGACCCAGGTTCTTTTCTGTGTTGTTGGATGTCTTGCACGTTGGCGATGTAACTGACAAACGGCCTTGGCCCCTCCCCTAGCACGATGACAGGGACGACGGCACGGACTATTGGGCCAAGAGAGGGAGGGGGCGTGGCCTGTTCCAGCGCGGGAGGGGGCGGCTCCCCTTCAAGAAGTCCAACAGCAGTCCCAAGTGGACCCACGACAAGTACCAAGGGGAGGGGACTGTGGAAGAGGACGAGGAGGACAACAACGAAGAGGGCGAGGAGAGGGAGGAGAAGCACAAGGAGGAGAAGGTTGAGTGAGAGTGAGGAGGAGGAGGAGGTAGTGAGAGAGGAGGAGGAGAAGGTGGAGTGAGAGAGAGAAAGAGAAGAGGAGAAGGTAGAGTCAGGGAGGAGAAGGTAGAGTAAGAGAGTTGATTCTTAATCTCATCGCTCAAAGCGATGCCTCCATTCCATCTCCGAACGTCCACAAAACCAAGGACTATGGAGTTACTGAGCTATGGCGCCTGCAGGCTAGATGGGGCGTGATCTCCAACCGAGGAAACATTTTAAGCATAAACAACTATTTAGAAGCGAAACTTTAAGCCTAGTATCAATGCAGTGTTGCTGTAGATCACCGTTTCCTTAAACTTTGTTCACATTATGAAGAAGTCCTGATGAAATCTGTTTCTGGGCACCTACTGTGTACTTCACGTTCAGGTACGTCACCATCACGCTTTCTGAACGTTGCTCTCCCCCTTCGAATGTGCACCGTACTCTTGTCGATTTAGCTTTAATATACAAGTACAGAGCTGCTACTTGAACTGAACATTTTATCCGAGCCAGAAGGGGTTGGCTTTGCAGTGTGAAGAACAAATCCAGAGAGTGTTACTGTGGCTCAGATAAGACTTAGAAGGTGGTCGTCTGGCACCTGTTAGAGATGTCACTTTGTGTTGAGTATTGGACCAAGTTCAAGCAAGTTCGTTTGACTGTTTAATTGTTATTTGTGTCTGGCAGAACATGGCGTGTAGCATAATTATCTGCAGGCTTTGGAAGAAGTGTGCATATTACTGTTGATGTAGTAGCTTTAATTTGATTAAAAGGTTTTGTTCTGAACAGTCTGTCCTGCGCACGTGTCTGTGTGTACGTTATCCAGTTATAGAAGAGACATGGTGAAAGCATCCCGTTTCCGTCCGTGTTTATTTCCCGTAAACGTGCAGCAGTACAACATTTGAAAAACCAAATGCGCGTTTTACAAGCCTTCTCCTGACTGTACGATAGTCACAGCCAGGTTGCAAGCCAACTGTCACCAAAGGGGGTAATGTCAAAGCACACCCCCTCCCTTTTTGTAAAGGATTAAAAAAAACAAAACAAATATTTACAGAACACTAAAAAGACGACAGCAGTGGACAAACAGACAATCTCAGAGTTTAGGAAACGTGAAGAGCACTGCAGCACTGCTGGTCACTGCACATGCAGAGTGTTAGCGGTGAGCCAATGGGTGCCTTTGTGGGCGTCGCCATGTTCAGACTAACTGATCCTTGAACTGTTAGCCCCTCCCTCTCGCTCCACCCACTCTACTACCGAGACATGAAAATCAGGGGATCGGGGGCCCGTACCTCGAAGCAGGATTAATGAGTTATCTGCATAACTGCGCCAAGTAAAACACGGAACCTCCCACATCTGAAACATGGACTGAAGTAAAAAGAGCTGTCCTGTGTTCTTACTCTGTGCTGTTATACCGCCAGCTCAGTAATCCTGCTACGTCACGTGGCCTGAATCACAAAGCAGGGTTGCTAAGTTAGCTGGATAACTGCACTCAGTAAAACCTTGAACAGCTCTTTTTTACTTCAGTCCATGTTCCAGTTTTGGGAGGGTTCCGGGTTTTACTTGGTGCAGTTATCCAGCTGACTCAGTAATCCTGCTTTGTGAAACAGGCCTCTGTGCTGCTCGATCAGCGCACACCCCCCCAGCAGGGTCAGGGTTCACCAGTAGAAGGTCTTGGAGAGGAATCCGGCCGCCGCGTTCAGCCAGCTCCCAGTGGAATCCTGTTTGGCGGTCGTCCTGGAGACCGCCTTGTCCGTGTCCCTCTCCGGGCTCTCGTCCTCGGGGAGGTAGTCCGGCAGGCTGGCGTTCTCCTGGACGGGCGCGCCGGAGGTGCAGAGGGGAACCAAAACCTGCGGTCAGAGGTGGGAGGCGGAATCACGGGAGGGCCACGCGTTGAACCGCAGGCAGAGACCGCTTCTGTGTGGAGAACCGCGCCGAGAGGATCCACCTAGACTCAAACCGGGGCTAAAATATGCCCACAGTCACGTTCTGCACTCATACAAACATGTTCAGTGGTTGCGTGAGAGCAAACGTGCGTTTTCAACGCCTGAATGAGGGAAATGAAACCCGACTTCCTGTACAGTATTGGGTAGACGTGTAGCCGTGCTCTCACACTCACCTCTTCCCCCGATTCGTTCTTCACCACCTGCTGTGCGGTGAGCACTTTGGTAGCAGCGATGGCAGAGGCCAAGCTCTGGAAGGGCAAACAGAAAAGACCTTAAATTCAGTTACGGGTTTGAATGTGAGCACTTTGAAGGAGAGAGAGAGAGAATGCTGTGGCACAATAACGAGCTTCTATGACTGACAGTCGTTTTCCGAGCTTGTACCCAAGAATTTGGATTAGTGCGTGAATATTGCTTCCCCAGCTGAAACGGGACAGGTGAAAGAATTTGGAGGAGGGGTAAAGATGGCGGCACGCACCTCGGTGGACAGATCGGCGCGGATGCGCACCGTGCACCTCCTCAGGGCCATCTGGAAGGTGAAGCTGATCACCCCTCGGACCTTCAGCAGCGCGTCCTCACAAAGACCCCGCTTGTCCTGCAGATGAGCGGAGAGCAGTCCAGATCAACGGCTACAATACAACATGCTACAGCTACCGCTACAGACATGGAGCTTAACCTGCAGATCAGAGAGCAGTCACCAGCGGCTACAATACAACACACTAATGCTACAGCTACAGACATGGAGCTTAACCTGCAGATTAGAGAGCAGTCACCTGTAATTGGTCAAAGATTACTAATCATGCTTCACAGGATAGGATAGGCCATAGTCGATGTCTGTATTTGGTATTAAAGGAGCACTAATGGCCGAACGTACGGTAGTGTCCAGTCCCTGTATGTGCAGGGTGACGGACTTGGCCTTCTTGTTGGAGCTGTTGAGGAAGAACTGCGGTTTCATTTTCCTTCTAGATCTTTCCGGGGTTCGGGGAGCTTCCGGTGCGCTCAGAATGCCGTGCACTTCCTGGGCAAGCACGGCGATGTCATCGTTAGCCCCGCCCCTACCGACAACAATGACATCAATATTAAATAAACACACCTGAAGATACAGCATCAGAGGCGTGTGTCACGAGGCAGGATTAGAGATTAACCGCACTGAGTAAAACTCAGAACCCTGCCACATATGCAACATGGACTCAAGTAAAAAAAAAAGCTGTTCTGGGTTTTACTTAGGACGCTTATCCACCTAACGGAATAATCCTGCACCGTGATACAGGCCACAGGTTTATGTAATCCATTTTGACACGACAGAATTTGTAAATTTCACTAAAGTAGGACTTGCCTCTCCATCAGATTCTCCAAGCTCACCATCATGCCCAGTTCATTTTTCATTATATTAATGTTCAGTGGAGACTCTGCGAGGTAACGAAGAGTCTGAAACGCAAAAAAAATACAATTAATGCTTATCTACTAGCTTGAGAACTAGTCAGAACTCCGGTCTCTCTGGCCGTAGCATGTAAAGCATTTTGGAAATGAATGTAGTTATTAAACTGGCGATTTTAACCTGTAAAGTGGAGTACAACACTTGGGAATCCTGATGATCTAAAAACAAAACCAAGCCAGGTAGACACCCTTGGTCCTGGACTATGGCCTCTCTGTTCTGCGGTTCTGAAGCCAAGTCCCGCAGCTGGGTCACGACGGCGAGAGCGTCCATCATCCTGAGATTTCTGGTGATAAACAAAAACAGTCCCCCCTTGTTTATACGGTAACCAGGTTTATAATGTATCCGGTCAGCTAAGCGTTGTTGATACCTTTCTAACGTCACACTTCGACGACCATAAAAGAACAAGAAGAAATGTATAATAGCTACTGTAACGTTACATAGAACTGCCACCTCAAAGGCAGCATGCTAGCTCAGTTAGGTTGGATGGTTTTGTGTTGCAAGTTTAACTATTTAACTGTGCAGGCTAAAGAACGTTCAGCGAGGTCGCTGACTCCTCTACAGGAGCAAAACGTATTCAACTAATAATCACTTGCAATTAATTCGTTAACTACTAACGTTACTAATATTGTTGTACCAAGAAAAGGACGGTCAACGGACGCCAGCTAGCTAACGTCATGCGATAAACCTCAGCTAGCTAGCTAATTATAGCAATTGGTAGCTAACGTTAGTCTACTCACTGTTTCCAGCCACTTGACTACTGTTTCCTTAAACAAAACGAATATATGAAGAAACGTCTTCAGAAACACAAACTATTCGTGAAAATTATGTCGAAAAAACGAAATAACGCAGAATATTTGACACTTATATTTAGCTGTCTCCCAGTCTTACCGACACAGCAACCTTGCGACACTCCAAACGCCAGTCAAATTTTCGTACGCCTCTTCCAACCTCAGACGTGATTGGTGGATGGCCGAAACACACCTTGCTTCTTAATGCATCCCCATTGGTTTAGCTTAATCAAGAACTTGAACTGTCCAACCAGAGTCATTTTTGCTCACGCGGCTTTATTTGAGTTCATATGCTCAGGGAACGTGACAGACCTGGGAGCTGTTTATACCGTTTGATGATTTGTATTTCAAGGAAAATATAGCAGGCGATCTAAATCTTTTAATTATAGATTATATGAAAACAAGAAAACGGTAGGAATTACACTTACTTGCAGGCCTAGTTACATTGATACGCTTTTGCAGCTGTGCTTTGCTTGCTTTACTGTTGTATTTTGATGATCAGCGCTTTCTTGTAGATGAAAGCACGCTGCAGCATCCTGCAGGCATTTAAGGGGGTAGTGAAGGGTTTTACACCGCATCTGTTTAGCGTTTATTTGAGTCGCTAATAACTATCAGATACAGATAATACTAGTGGATATTCTATGTTTTTTACGTATACGTTTTTTTTGTTTTGTAGATTTGAAAGTATGTGGAAATTTGGACGCTCCTGCGCTTAACTGTCAGATGTAACGTAGTTCGTCGCCGCCTCGAACATTTCAAACGTTAAGGACGTACTCCTCTGGAAGTCGTCATTTCCCCGCAAGCAAATGTCTCTCCTCGCTGATATCCTTGACCTTCTACGAAATCTTCTCGAGTATTTTGGAGTCCCAGCCGACATGGTAATAACTTGTTTATTTATTCATTTGCCTTTATGTGTATTTCAGCATTGCTAACGTTTAATGCCAACTAGCCTGCGGATGGTAACATATTCGTGATCTAAAGCTAAGTCAGATTATATTGATAGCTAGTTCTGGCAATTTATACCGATATTGTCTTGATTATAGTGCGCATACATAATGTGTTTATTCGTTTCGATTTTCTTGTGGTCTCATACACATATAAAAGTTATACGACTGCTTAGCTCATCTATTGTTTGTGAACGAACAATATGGAATTATTGTTCAAACTAAGTGATACTGTAAAATATGTTCATAATACAGTTTTTTGTTTGTTTTGTTTGTTCTTTAGTTAGTGCCGGTGTGGGACAATCAATACTGCGGGCAGTATCGCAGCATAGTTCGCATGATTGGAACTAACCTTCCCTTGAGTCCTCAAGCACGCGTTCATTTCCAGGTACAGTACACCTAGCCTACCACCGGGAAAATGGGAAATTTTACTTTGCAGAACGTAACATGTTTGTTTGATGGAGTTTGAGATGAAAGGAGAGATGCGCACAGAGCGCATGTCTGTCCATCCCAACGAATCAATCAAAATGGGGGCTGTCATCTAGAGTAACATGCAAGGACTTTGTGACATTGGGAGAGTATGATAATCCATACAGAGTCTAATAATGATCGGTAAACGCCGTATCGCATTTGCAGGGCATTAAAAGTGTGGAGGCACTCCATATCCCTCTTAAGTACAGAGATCGCCTTACAGCAGTAGTGTTGCAAAGTTTTGCTGAATGTTCGCCTGTTCCATTAACTCTTGACATCCTTGAGTTAAAGAGCTGATCTAAAAAAACGACCTTACAGCATTTCACGAATGAAACGCCGCTCCTGAGCACTTTGGAGGTAAATTAATTTAAGTCTCGTTCCGCAGATTCCCCTGCAGTCGTTTGAAAGGCATGGTACTGCTGATTTTCCGTTAAACGGGCCAGTTATACCGTCCTTTGCGGATGTGATGTGGCTTACTGAAGATGACGGGGAGGTCTTGACAAAGTTCAGGTAATGACTAATGAAGACAGTGTTAACTGAATGAATACCTTCACTCGATGCCCTTCAAAGCAAACACTTTTGATTATGTTTAAAGAGTTACTTAAGCCCCAAGATGAAAAAAGAAGTTTTAATGGACTTTTTCCATATTTTTTTTATAAAAATGAAAATAAGAAAAAAGCCTTCTGGTGTTAAAGACTCAATTTCTAAATGAGGCGTTGTTCATGTTCTGATGGATATCCCCCCATGCAAAATTTTAGCTTCCACGACTACCATATAATTATGTGTAACTATTAAAAATGAGGGTTTGATCATGCTGGGTGTTTAATAGTGTGGCTGTGCTTCATTATGTTGTCGTGCGTTGCAGAAATGACGTTCGTCCGCTTGGTAGACATCACGCGAGCCAGCGTCTCCCGGCTCCTCCGGCGCTTGCGTTAGCTCCAGCGCGAGGATTCGCCGAGCTGAGGGGAAGTCAGCCTCCGGCGAACACCGAAGCCTTGAGTAAGATCACGGCCCTGGAGGGCGAGCTGCTCCGGTTACGAGCACAGATCGCCATGATCGTCACCATGCCCTCAGGTGAGTGTGCGGTCGGTCGCAGACTCGCCGCGCCAGGGGTTTTCAACCAGGGGTTGGCTGCAGTGGGACGTGGGGAGTACTCTGGAGCTCCTAAAACTGGCTGTCCCCTTTTAAAATAGTTTGTTATATAATATACTGGGGAAAGTAACTATGTCTGCCCCTACCATTTTAAAATTGCTATATACAAGCAATGAGAAGTAATTACATAGACATTATCATTAAGGGAGCATAATGGATGCATCAGTCAGTCTAATTTTGATTCCACTATCAGAAAATATCTCCCAGGGGTACTTCACAGGGGGTATGTGGGGTTCAGGTAAATTATCGTAGGTAACAATATATCTGCAGGTGCTTATGGGGGGTATTGGAGCTTACATTACATTTACATTTGAGAGCTGAAGGTTTTGGGTTCAGAGAGTTACCATTTCACAATGAGACTGAAAATCTTGATGTTTACTATTGAACATGGGCAAACAATACAACTAATAGAAGAATATAGTTGTTGTACAGCAATAGTAAGTAACAGTGATAAAATGAAAAATGCAAATATAGAATCCAGGGTTGTGAGTTGGCGTGTCATTTTCTCTCCACCAAAGATGGCTGCGTTCATCGAAAGAAAGAATTTCAGTGTGTTTATTCAGACCAGAAACAGCCTAAATACACCGTCCTACCCAGAGTTCAGTGTGTTTACACACTCCTGGCCAATCACATGCGTTTAATTTCCTTCTGCTGTGCAAATTTGAATGTGACTGCTGTATATCCCTGCTGGGTATTTGTAAGCTGAGTGCTATTAATAACCTGTGCTGTTTTACACAGTGATGCAGTGTGTGCTCACGTAGTTATTCTCCGTTTGGTTACACAGCCTTTATTCAGGAGACTCGCGTAGCTGCTTTCGGTGTTGACCTCCTCAAGGTCGTGTTCTCGAGCCGGAGGGCGCAGTCCGCGATTGTTTTACACCTTTGTGGCGGGGGGGGGGGGAAGCCAAAACCGCAGTGTCGCTTCAGTGACCTTCTCTCTTCCAGGTACTGCGCCCTTCCAAAACGCTCCTGCTACCCCAGGGGGGTCCTCTCCCCCTCCCCCTCCTGTTCTCACCTCCACTCCCGCTCCCGCGCCTCGGTGCCCTCCCCCTCCCCCACCTCCTCCTCCCCCCCTACCTCCTCACTGCCCTGCTGCCATGGAGACGCAAGCCCACGGCCCGATCAGGCAGCCGCGGCGCACGGCTAGCAGGGAGGAGCAGGATCAGAAAGATCGGAGGACGGGTTCGCCGTCTGAGAAAGCTCCCAGCATGCTGGACGTACTGAAGGACTTGAATCAGGTTAAGCTCCGTGCAGTAGAGAGGTGAGCATCAAGCACTGTGTGCAGTGTAATATTTAATAACCTGCCTGTCTGTTCTGTAACACTTTACCATGAAGTGCCAATAAGCCTGCATAACACTGTTATAATCAGCTGTGACAGCATATTATGGATTATAGCCCATGCCATGCCACTGATTATGTAAGCAGTGTTATTTTACAGCAGTTACTTTGAATTTGTGCTGTTAAAATTCCCTGCTTATCTTATGACAATGTTAAGATGTGCAGTTAGCTGTAATGCACTGTCATGATTGGTTATGACAAATTTAATATCATGATTATGACAGTGTTATTCCGGTGTGTGTGAAACAAAGTAAAATTAAAGCGTAAAATCAAATATTGTGTTCCTGACTGCTGTTTTTATGTAATGTTATGTAAAGTAATGTTTCTAGTGAGCTGTGCTTGCCTTCTATTCTACCAGTTTTCAGCCATATTCTGAGTTTGATTTGATTATAGATGTGCAGTTTCTAAACTCAAACTCAAAGCATGTGTTTAGGAAGCCAGCGCACTGATGTTGCTGTAAATTAAACCTTCGGTTATAAGCTGTTCTACAGTCTGTGGTTCTAAACGCACCACAGACGTGGATGTCAGTTAAACGTTCGCTAATAACCTGGTCTGGTCTGACGCACTGAAATGGCGCTGAGTCCAGGTCCCGTAAGCGTGTTTCCTACGCGCGCGTGTGTAAGAGATGTGCGGTGTGATTCCGTGTGCAGGTCTCCTGGCGGAACGCCGGTGATGAAGAGGAGCAAAAAAGCGGTTGACTTCGGCGACCCGGCGGCGCTCATCGCCGAAGCGCTGAAGAGGAAGTTTGCGCACAGGCGCAAAGAGGACTCCTTCGACAAGGAGAACCGCTCTTTCGAGCTCTCCCCGTTCGGAAGCCCCGAGATTCCCAGTGTAAGTTTATCCGTGTTATTAGTTTCTTATTTTATTATTACAAAAAATAATGATATTTTCAGTCTGTGGGAGTTGACTTTTGTTATTTATTTCTTTATTTATTTATTCAGTTTACTTTGTATGTCTTACGAAATGTTTTGAGTAGATTTGCACTCTTGTAATACTGGATATCGGTCTGCAGGGGGTGCTGTTTCACCAGCCAAAATGTTTTTTGTATTTTTAGCCAGTGAGTCGTTCAGGCCAGATGTACAGAATGTGGAAGTGTCGGATGTTAATGTAGTGGTTATTCCTACTGGCTTATAGCGGGAAATTAACTATTTTCACTAGCGCAACCTCAGCAAGAGCTGGCGTTAGCGTCACAAGCTCAAGTGATGTTTTACAGTGAATTACTGAAATAGTGTGTGTCAACCTTCCCAGAATTGCATAACACAGATATAGTATTGATTTAATGATACGAGGTGTACATTACATTATTACATTACAATAATTTGGGCAGGCGCTCTTATCCAGAGTAAGGAACAGTGATGGATAAAACCAGCGTTTCTCTCCGAAATACAAAAGTGTGGTGTCATTAGGAAGACCTAGAGCCCGTTTATAATCACCATGATCAATGTGATTGGACAGAATAGATCTCATTTGTGGCTTGGTGTGTGCACACAGACTCATGACCAATTTTTTTTTTGTTCAGATCCCTTTTAATATCAGGTGCGGTCAGGGACGACTACACCTGTGATTGCCATGGCAACGAGCAACCAGTCCGGTGAGAGTGGATGCTTCTCAGACTACTGATACTTCCTCCTGCAGTATTTTTTTTTGTTGGTTTACAGTTTTTTCCTAAGGTCTACTAAATGTCTGTGTTAACCTTGACCCTTGACCTCTGCAATGCTTTGGTCTCTGGCGGTACTTTTTCTGGTTTGCAGTTTTCATGCAGACGGCGAGTTTTGTTTTGGTTTGGTGTAAATATATAGGATTTAATTGCTGTACAGAGATTTGAGGACATTGTTTTGTACAATGATTTGTCTAGATTATTTGTGTTTTGTTGTCATTGTTCCTCACGTGGCGGAAATCGCGCGTGAAGTCTGTCGGTCTTCTCAAATCGCACTCCAAAAACTCTAATTCTGTGCGGTCAGGTTCCGAGCTAAACTTGCATGGTGAATGACACCACCCCCACAAACAACTCAGTGAATCACAACAGGTTTTGTTCTCCCATTTGGGGGGGGGGGGACAACTGCAAATACATGTGCCTATGGGACTGAGAATTCCAGGAGAATGCAACAAAAAAGCAACTTGCAACGTGCAATGATTTTACAAATGTCTTGTCTATACTGCACTGTAGTAGAATTGAATTAGTGTAATATTCTAAGTGTGTATGTCTCAAGCATGTGAAACTATGGACAAGCCATTGAGAATGCTCAGCTATGCTCAGCCAGCCCACTGACACACACTGTGTGAATGTTTATGTGCCTAGCGTGGTGGGGGGGGGGGGGTTCATGGGTTGGAAAAAAAAAAAAAAGGGCAAAATCCTCCAACACGCTTTGGGATCAGGTCTCCCCCTCCCCCTCCTGGCCCGGGCCTCACCCCCCCCCCTCCCCCATGGTGAAACAGGCAGCAGGATCTACACCTGTCCCGTTGGAACTGTCCTATCCTGCCACCGAACGAGGGGTGGGGTGAGGGGGAGACGGGCGCGTACCTCGTTTGGGTTACAGGGTTCACGCTGGGGCGGGACGGGCCTGCGGGCGATGCCATCCTCGCAGGGTCCCGGCCCTTCATTCAGGAACAGGGCACCGTGGAAACGGCGAGGGTTCCCACGGCAACGAAGGAGACGCGACCCGGCTTTGCGCGCTTAGCGTTTCGCTGTGTGGCTCCGTCCCGTGGACTGGCTCTTTACTACGTGCGACCTGGTGCTGCCGCTTTTTGGGAGATCCGTTTTGGGGGGGGACGAGCTCAGACTCTCGCTGTCGAAGCGATGCTTGGCCTGGTGGTCTTGCGCCAAATGAGGCCGTTCTGCTTTTTACTCACTTGCTGGCAAGTTTAATGCAACCTGCGTCTTCCGGATAACGAAAGGCATTTCAGCCTTTGGAACTTTAATTTCACGTTCTCTTCGCGTTTTCATTTCAGCTAACAGATGAATCGCAAGGTGTCCCTACTTCAGCTTGTACAGTTACGGAAGCACTGTCTTAATGCTGTAATTAAATTTTTTTTTTTTTGGGGGGGGGGGGGATTTCAATAATGTAGCTGCATGTATGACGATAACAAGGGCTGGAGATGTAATTTTTTAAAATCAAATGGCCAGCCAGCCAGAGATATTCACGTGAATCAGGCCACGCCCTTTAATGTTTTATTTTGTTTTGTTTATTTTGTTACAATGTGAAAAGAGCTGATGAATAAAATGGTTGGCATGGCACCGGCCTTTCGTCAGTTGTTTGAGTTCTGATTTAAACTGAACCATGCACGTGTGTACACACACGCGCGCACACACACACACAGACACATCCACACACACACTCTCCTACACATTCCTGGATCGCAGCACCATGGTGAACCAAAGTTAATCTATGAAATGAGGGCAAAGCACACGTTTTGGACACATTCACTGCCTGTGTGATGTGGACGCCATATTGACTGCGATTCACTGTCTTTACCGAGGCCCTCTTGGGTTCTCAAAGTGAGCTCTGACTCATCTTGGTTGGCATTCTTGGCCAGGGGAAAAATTATGACCCCCGACTGACCTGCACTTGTCACCGAGCCAACCTCTTTTCGCTCTTTATCACAGTGGCACAGTATCATAGTTAAATGTTCACCGGCATGTAGAAGCTGATGTCAATCCACCAAACTTCCTGAAGTACAACCGTGTGACTGGAGAACAAGACTGATTGATTGATTGAATGTGTTTCTACAGCGACAAGGCCCCATGTTAAATCCGCCTACTGGTGTTCATGGCAAAGGACTCAATTCTGTGGTAAAACTACAGGGAAATGACCTTAAATTACTTATACAAGCGAGTGAATAACCAATTCATGAAGCAAATGGGAAAAAAAAATGCAGATTTAATTACAGTAGGTTAAAAAAACAGTAATTTTATTCATCACAGTGTTTGGAAAATTATGGCATTTTAAGTCCCATGAAAGTGATGGATTTCTATAGGAACACAGTCTTCCTGCACTGGAAGGCTCAGTTCACTGGTGTGCGGTTCAGCTGTGATAATGAATTGTTTCTCTTCCGCGAAAGTTCACGCAGCTTGTAAAAAGGTAAAAGATGGCACCCACTTGTAAGTGGTTTGTGACGGTGCTACAGGATGTATCGTAGAAATGAAAATGTTTTTCAGACCTGGCCTTGTACAGCGTTTCAAGTATGCTGAATACTAACAGTAAAGCCAACAGACGGCTGGGATTGTGTCCATTCAAACGGCCTTTCAGAATGAACACTAGCGTGAACGGGTAATCAGCTACAAATGCTGTCGTACAAACTACAGTTAATAGGGATTAAATTATTCTGGTGTCATATTTACCAGAAAAAAAATGGATGAGCTCCACCAATCATGAAGTTGCTCAGGAAAAAAACAATTTATCAACGCAGGTGATAAATTCTGACAGTCTGAGATCACTGTGGGAACCACCAGGATGTAAGCAGACAGTGTCTTTCTGGATCTAGCGAAGTAGGTTTCACCAGTGAAAAACAGAGTACAAATACAGGTAGTTTGACTTATAAAAAAACAACATAAAATAATTTATAATTAAACAATTGTGTGTGGTAATCAGCAGAAAAAAAGTTATGTTAAGGCTTTGTTATGTGTGCACATAAAAGTGTAGAGTTGTTTAAGTATTTACAGTTTATTTTAAAAGTAACAGTATATGTGAGTGACAAGTTACCCTTGTTTTATACAGGTACCAATATTCATTTGGCAAGTGAACCAGTAGCTTAATTTATGAAATATACAATTATATCCACTAAAGCGACATAAAAGCTTATAAAAATTAGACATATGACATCAAACTAAGCCAGGTGTTCATCTTGTTTGGGGGAAAAAACACTTCGGGTTCATAGCTTTGTTTTAGAGACTAGTCTAGCACTTGTTTTTTTATTTTTTAAATGCAGTAAAGCAAGTAGGGGACTGTCCAAATTTTTGGTGCAAATATTAGAAAAAAGAAGGTAAACATGTTTTTAAAACATCCTGTAAAAAAACTGGGTTTACAGAACAGATCGCTGAAGTGCAGCCCAGCTGCTGTTTTGTTTGTGTGTGTGTGTGTGTGTGTTCTTTTTTTGTTTTTGTTTTTTTTTTTTGTCAGTCCTCTGAAGACGCTGTGCTCCTCCTCCCGATGCTGCTGGGTTTTCGGTTTCCCGGACTGAGAAACTTGGACAGGGCTGTCTCGACTGCCCCGCCCCGCGAACAGCCCCCCCCCCCCCCGCCCCCGCATTGGTCCGTGCTGAAACCGTAAAAACAACAGGAGAGGCCGCGGGGAATGTCAGAGGGGGAAACGGGAGGGGTGCTGGGTGGACGCGGGGGTGGCTGGGGGCTGGTGAGGGGCGGGGGGGGGGTGTGGCCTGTGAGGGGGGAGGTAACTGAAGAATCGGTCCGGCCAATCGCTGGCTTTGTCTCTCCCGTGCGCCATCGGCCGCGCAGCGTTAGCGGAACGCGCTACAGCCCAGCGCACGGGCTTTGATCCCGGAAGGAGTTTTTTTTTCCCCCGCAGGGAAAAGGCAAGGGGTCTTTTTTTTCGGGAGATCCAGAGAGGGGGTGTCTACGGGACCCCCGTGCCCCTCTCCTCCTCCTGCCCCGTGCCGGGGGGGGGGCACGCCGCGTCCTGCTCCCCGAGCCGCAGCCGACCCCACTGCTCCTTGTTCTTCCGCAGGTGTCCCAGCATGCACTCTGCCAGCAGGCTGCTGTCCGTGAAGCGCGCCCACTCCTCGAACAGGGGCTCCACCAGGAACGTGATGAAGCCTGCGGGGCGAGCACACGGGACGGCCTTAAAGCGACGGGACCGTCAGCACTAGCCCCCCCCCCCCCCACACACGGCTTTTACCCCAACACAGATAACAGTGACACGGGAATCAAATAACATGCAGCACAGCAAACAGGGAAACGTTAGCGTTTGCAGTGGCAACCTGGGAAATCAAGAGATTGTGCAGCCAGTCGTATGCAGGTTATCATCAGGTGGACAGATCGAGCGCTGATTTACTGCAGAGCAGTAGCTTCAGAGAGAGAGAGAGGGAGAGAGAGAGGGGGGATGGAGAAAGAGAAAGGGAGGCAGAGAGAGAGAGACGGAAGGAGGAAGAAAGAAAAGGGAGGGAGGGAGAGTGAGAGAGAGGTAGGGAGAGAGGGAGGCAGAGAGAGAGAGAGAGAGAGATAGCTGCAGCTGGAGCCTGCGTTTTTAATGAAGGCTGAAAAAAAAACGCACCCCAGTAAAGGTCAGCCCCGGCGAGAGATTCACCCGCCAATCATGCTCACCGCCCCAACAGCCCGGGACGGGAGCGGAATGCTAACGGCAACCGCACCCCCCCCCCCCCCCCAAACACCCCCCCCCCGTTCCTAACCGACCCCCGTCCCGTCCTCCTACAGGCCAGGTAATCATGTAGAAGAGGGTTTCTGGGTCTCGCTCACCTGTCTGTATGACGGGGACAGAGTTGGACCGCTGGTCACACAGGGGGCTGACCTCCAGCTCAAACCGTCTCTCAAGGTCACCTGAGACAGGGGGAAGAGAGAAAGAAGCACTTTATTATTATTATTATTATTATTATTATTATTATTATTATTTTAAATAAGACAAGAACCGTAATGACGTCTAGAAAAGTGACCGGAGGTTCAATAAGGACAAAAACCTGTGGTTATAAACACTGGAATATGTTTGGTTTGTGGTCCTATTAACAGGTACACAGAACGCACGCACACACACATGCACGCACGCACACACACATGCGCACACACATACAGGCACATACACCCACATACACAAATGCACAAACACAAATACATTTAGCTTCATGTACGCTTAAATATATGACTGTAATTACTACCCTAGCAACAATAACCCCAGTAACCAAAATGAACTTCATCTGTGAATGATTTTCATTTAGTTTCATTTCACTTCTCTATTCTTTCAGACGACTGGCTTCATAAATCTCCAACTCGTATAAATCCCAGATTGAGTTCATAAAGAGCCAACTGGTCTATTCAGGAAACTGGCTGTATGCTAGGATTTTCTGTGGGGCACCATGATGGCAGAGCCTTTGCATGTGTGAGAGTGTGTGCAAGTGTGTGTGTTTGTGTTACTGTGTGTGTGTGTGTTACTGTTTATGTGTATGTGTGTGTGTGTGTGTGTGTGTGTTACTGTTTATGTGTATGTGTGTGTGTATGTGAGTTACTGTGTTTGTTTGTATGTGTGAGTGTGTTACTGTGTGTGTGTATACGTGTGTCTATGTTACTGTGTGTGTGTGTATTACTGTGTGTGTGTGTGTGTGAGAGTGTGTGTGTGTGTGTGTGTGTATACGTGTGTCTGTGTTACTGTGTGTGTGTGTGTGTGTGTGTGTATACGTGTGTCTGTGTTACTATGTGTGTGTCTGTGTGCGTGTTACTGTGTGTGTGTGTGTGTGAGTCTGTGTGTGTGTGTGTGTGTGTGTGTGTGTGTATACGTGTGTCTATGTTACTGTGTGTGTGTGTGTGTGTGTGTGTGTGTGTGGGAGTGTATGTGTGTGTGTGTCTGTGTTACTGTGTGTGTGTGTGTGTGTATACGTGTGTGTGTTACTGTGTGTGTGTGTGTGTGTGTGTGTGTGTGTGTGTGTGTGTGAGAGAGAGTGTGTGTGTGTATATATATGTGTATGTGTGACTGCCGGGTCCTGAGGGCGATCTCTCATTACGAGGGTCCCCAGGGATTCAGGGCTCATTTAGGGAACAGGCTCAGATACACCCAGGAGCGGCCGGGTACGTGACCGTCCCAGAAGCGCCAGGAGGAAATGCGCCCTTCCTGTTTGCCGGCTCACTTCCTGTTTTAGCACCTCCGTGGCGTCGTGGTTACGCAGCCTTCACAGCGGCGGCCACGCCTCAGTAACCATGGAGAGCCGGTCTGGGGCGGCCGGCCCCGAAACGTGGAGGACGGTGGTATGTGTGGGGGGTAGGGGGGGTGTGTGTGCGTGGCCTTGTCTGTAGAATTTAAGGATACGGGGGTAGAACTCTTTGCACACTCTCTCTCTCCATTGGAGAGGCTGAGGGGGGTTTGGGGTTGGGGCCTGTGGGTGGAGGTTTGGGGTTGGGGCCTGTGGGTGGGGGTTTGGGGTGGATGTGGGGGTGGGGGCAGGGAGGGATCTAGGCAAAGCTGCAGGTGGAGGCGTAAGGATACGGGGGCGTGGTTTCGGGAGGTGCTGCGGCTGACCTTGTCTGTAGAACTCTTTGCACACCCTCTCGCTCCATTGGAGAAGCTGTGGGTGGGGGCTGTGGCTGGGGTTTGGAGGTTAGGGGTGGGGAGAGGGAGGGATCTAGGCGAAGCTGCAGGTGGAGGCGTAAGGATACGGGGGTGTGTTTTTTCGGGAGGTGTCTCTGACCTTGTCTGTAGAACTCTTCGCACACCCTCTCGCTCCACTGCCGGCTGAGCTCCCAGTCCCGGCACGGGTTACAGATGTCCGCACACTTCAGGGCGATCTGAGCGGACGGCACAAACACGCAACACGTCAGGGGGGCTACACGCAACACGTCAGGGGGGTTACACGCTACACGTCAGGGGGCTACATGAAACACATCAAAAACCAAGACCCGACACTAAATGACTACGCTGCAGACAGGTTAAACTGATCGGCCATTTTAATTATGCTATAATCACAGTACGTAATGGCCACTACGAAATTCTCCTGTTGTGAGCACTATCAGAACTTTGTTTTCAGCGTTAAAAAGCCCAATTCCTATCACAGCATTTGTTTTTTATGTAGACAATGAAAAAATGTTTATTTTGGTTGTGCAGTTTAAGTGAGATCTGAGTGTGATGAATCTGCAAATGCCAAAAATTCAAATGGCAAAACTTCAAATGCAAATGCGGGGCGCGGCACTCACCTGCAGCACAAAGTGCCGGTGGTCGGCGTCCTCCAGGCTGATGTCGTCGCCGTCCAGCTGGGATTTGAAGCGCCCCAGGAACTCGTTCTGCCGGTTGATGTCCGTGGCCAGGATGAGGGACCCCAGCTGCTGCTCGATGTCCTGTCTGAGGGCGGGGGCGGGAGGGTGCAAAGGATGCTGGGTAAAGTCTTACATCAGTTATGCTAGGTAGGTATAAAGCTTCGGAAATACTCAATATACTGCTTCTGTTCAAGTTTTAGTGAAAATGTTATTTTATCTTCCGTTATTGGCAGTAGCATATGTAAACAAAATGGTGGATATACTCAGTGAAATTGAGGCTCTCCGATACACCTCTCGGTATAGCAAACACGTACACACACACACAGCTATTACTCCAGGAACTATGAGAAACTGTCAGACTTTAAAAACCAGACTTGACCCCTAGACGTTGAGTGTATGACAGTGTGTATGACAGTACAGGTTTGGAGCATTTGGCCCTAAAACTTGTGGTTTATGGGGACGCAGGTATGGTGGATTTGGGCCTTAGACCCGCGGTGTATGGGGACGCAGGTGACTCACGTTATGTCAGCAGGCAGGTGGGACAGGAGGCCCGACTCTCTGAGCATGCCCACTGTGGAGCGCCAGTGGTGGCTCTCCAGCACCGAGGTATTCTGCCAAAACACAGAGCGCTGCGTGTTAGAGACACACTCCTAAACACACACACACGCACGCACACACTAATGCGCACACACACAGAGACACACATGCACACACATACGCACACACACAGACACTGACACATATGCACACACATACCCACACCTATACAGACATGCACAAATACACACACACACACACACACACACACGCACACACACACATGCCACAGAGACACAAGGAAAGCCTGTAGTCCACACTGTAGGTCAACACTAAACTGAAAAGTATTTGGGCACTCTATGGCTCCCTGTTTCACAAAGGCAGGTTCAGACCAATAAGGCAGCCCCATTCTCACAGGAGACCCGCTACAGACGGAGCGCTGACCTGGTACAGACTGGCCAGGTGGTGTTTGGTCTTGATGAGGAAGGGCTGGTTCACCCCCGGGTGATCCACGTCATGGGCCGCGGCAGCCATGAGCCCCAGGAAGATGTCCATTGGAGTGAGGTACTGTGCCAGCTGTTAAACAGGATGCACAGTTAGCATAGCATCATTCCATCACATTACACTGAATTCATTTAGCACTTAGCATAGCGAAGCTTCGTTAGCATAGCAACATTACATCACATTACACTGCATTCATTTAGCACTTAGCATAGTGCAGCACAGTTAGCATAGCTACATTACATCACATCACACTGCATTCATTTAGCGCTTAGCATAGTTAGCATAGCACAAATTTGTACAGATCTTTTTTTTCTGAGAGTGTACTCGTGACTATGAGAGTTGTGCTTTGCCAAACCTATCAGGAGATGTTTTTTTGGGGGGGGGGGTGGGAAGTTGGGGTGGTACTGTTTACCCTTCAGATGAAGGCCCAGCCTGGCTCTGTCTCCATCTGCCAGCGGCCAGAAGCCGCGCTGAAGCCAAAACAACTATGACCTTTGACCTTACCGCCATCTCTGACCGTGATCATATCTGCTGCCAGGAGACAGCAGCCGAGGCTCTTTACTTCCTCTGTCTACCCAACAGACAGGAAACGGGGCGATGTGGGGGCGAAGGGGGGGGGGGGTGTGGGGGGCGCGGGTGAAGGCAGGAGGAGGAGTCGCACTCCTGTTTCCACGGCGACCCCGCTACCCTGTCGTACGTACCTTGGGCTCCTTCAGGTAGCAGTGCATGGCCTGCGTGACGTCAGCGGCGTGCACGGCATTGTGGTACGGGTTCTGGCTGTGGTAGTCCTCCTGCACCATGCCTGCGTATAAAATCACAGAAAATACACATTTCAATTTCAATTTCACTTTCAAAGCAAAACACTGAAGTTTCGGCCGCCTGTACCTACACAGTTCATCAGACTAGGGCAGCCAAACATGATCATGTTCCCCATAACAAAGGAAACATACTGTACGAGTATGTGCGAGTGTCGTGCCTTTGATCTCATTTACACAAGGTATTGTTTTGCAAGGTAGCACCTCACCTCACCTAAACCTTCCCACACATTACACCGGCATCTGAACAGGGAAACAAACTGCAGTAAACTTCCCTGTGAGGCAGAGATAACGTGTGTGATGCCGCACTTGGTGGGCTCCATTCATTTAATTCAATTCAATTCAATACAACTTTATTTGTAATGCGCTTTGTCCCGAGACACTCTCATAAATACACTGCAAAAATAGTCTATCTTAACAAGTGTTTCAGCCTTGTAATGAGATACTTACATGTTTTTCTTTTATTTTTTACATAGAATATATTATTTTGTTTTAAGTTACTTTTTGCTTGACAAGTGAAATTGTCTCACCCCATTGGCAAATCTTTTATAACAGCAAAAAGAAAGTAACAGAAGTAGGTCTGAGTCTGTAATATAAATAAGTTTTGGTGCCAGGAAGGGAGTTGGGGATGCTGTCCACCAGGGGGCAGCACCAACCAAACACTACAGATATGGCCACAGCTGCAGTGCATTGTAATCACTTCAGCTGTGGCCTATTACCTAATCACCAGGCCTAATAAAAGGCCTAGTGCTCAGGCCTAAAGGGGGGCAACTTTTTAGGAGAGTGGTGTGTGTGGGTGAAAGTTCTCCTTTCTGAGTTTTGTCATTGCTTTTCCTGAGAAGCATTTGCTTGGCAGATTGGCCTTTTTTCTCTTTGTTTGGTGTAGATTTCTGCTTGGTCATCATTTTTTCCCTATAAAAGACGGTAAGCCAATCATTTTTGTTGTTTTTCCTGTCCTTTCACCACATGATCAGTGGCCACCCCCAGCCCTACATCCCAAAGTATATTTACAAAGTAATAAAGCATAAAGTATATAATGTATAAGTTAGTACCTATGAATAAGTTTTCTTCTAAATATAAGACTAAAATGCTTAAGACTTATTTTTTTGGTTTTCACAGTGTGGTGGCGCACTTTATGGGCTCTATGTCTTTAATGCTCCTCCCCCTTTTCTCCGAAGCTTGGGACAGCCAATCAGATTCATCGGGGCTCACCGATTCAGGAGAGGTCGGATAAGCACGCCTCCAAAATCATCACTGCTTCCAGTCACGCCACCATTCGGCCGTCTGAAGTGAACACCGCTGCCCTGGCCTGGTTTCAGAGGAGCAAGGTACTGTAACCTCTTTCATACAAGATGGCGACCGTCGACAAGTCACCAGAACAACGTACAAAAAAGGTACAAGAACGGGGCGAATAGTTCGCATCCCCTTCACCGGTCGCGATCCCAGCAGCAGTGCTCCTGAGGACACGCGCACAGCGCTCTGTTGCTCTGCGAGAGATCAGCTTGCCCTCGCACTTGCGAAACGGAGAGGTGACTCACGTTCTCAGTGCTCACGCGGCGCAGAGCAAAGGTCGCCCCGGAGCCAAAGGAAGGAAGCGCTAAAAAAATGACGCGAACGGAGCCATTTGTCGAAGGCGATCGGAAAAAGATTTTTTTTTTCTCTTTTTCTGTGAATTATGAAGAGACTATGTATTCTGTGAATTCTATAAATGTCGTTTTCCTGACAGGAAGGTGTTGTTTTTAAGATGTGTACATAGGGCAAACATCCCCAAACGAGGATTCGAAGTAAAGTAAATTTCTTAAGAACACATACCCAGAAATCTATGCAGCTTCACCATGTCCAATTGGAAATGATGAATAAGTCCATAGACGTTGAAAAGATGACACAGAAGTGTGACTAAGCTATTGCCTTGAATGGGGGAAAAGGAGAAAGTGTTTTATATGAGCACTACATCAATGAACAGCCAAGTATGCATGACACGGTACATGACAAACACAGTCCAAACCTCGCAGATTTGGTTATGTAAAAAAAAAAAAAAGGCACATTCCCTGCAAGGTCTACATCAGTGAAAGCTACAAAAGATAGGTAGAAAACACAAAGAAATAGGCTATATTGTCAAACAGGATTAACAAGGGGTCTGTAACCTTGGTTAATCAATCAATCAGAGACAATCAATCAATGTATTTATCTAGTCCATTTCACAAAGTATTTGTCCCAATACGCTTCAAAGGAAAAGGGTTGCACGCAGAAACCCACACACACACAGGCACACACAGACACACACATGCACTCAGACACACACACACACACACACGTGCGTGCGCACACACACATTGTGTTTCTGCAACACAGGTCGCCACACACTTCCTTACCATTGGTGAGACGGTCGAACAGGAAGATGTCAAAGTTCCATGTTCCGACCTTTGACAGCATATGCTGCAAAGCAACAGGAAGTACAGTCAAGACTGTTCCGTCCAATTTGTAATCACGCACAATGTAACAAGCTTTGCATCACATTATGCTAGCAGTAAATACATAATAATGTAGCTACATTGACACTTTACATTTATTTACATTTAGATTTAAACATTTATCACATGCTCTCATCCAGCGTGACCGACAAATAAGTGTATCCAACATGTTAATAAATCCTGAACTCCATAATAACTCACAAATAATCATAATAATTGTTCTGAGTATAGTGCAGTCTTTTGGCTTCAAATGATGGCCTAAATGTGAACTACCGTTTAATTTATTTAAATAGGATTTAACGGGTAACTTTTAGGGTTTCCACAGACCCCTGCAGGTCTTTGAAGGAACTGTCAGGGGGTCCCTGGCCAGACTTGATAGGCAATCACTATAGATAGTTTTGGGCAAATTTTACACAATATAATTTTTTTTTTTTAATATCACCCTTTTTAACTTATAATGAAGGTCTACTGGATGCCTCTGAACCTGCATGGTGGGGGGGGGGGTGTCCCCGGATAAAAAAAAGTTGAAAACCCCTGGAGTCCATCATACTGAGAACTCGGCTCTCGTTCGCAGTAAAACCCGAGGGGAATGGAGGTGGGCGGGGATCGCAAAGGGTGCCGCAGCCAATCGGACGCAGGCGTTAGGGCTGATTGGCGGCCGGCGCTCACCGCGGCCTGGCCCAGGTAGTCCTCGTCCAGCAGGTGCAGGGAGGTGTGGGGGGTGAGGCCCCTCAGCAGTCTGGAAGCGTGGAAGTAGCGCTGGAAGCTTAGCAGCCTCTTCACCTTCTTCTTGGTGCCGATTTCTCCCGGGTGAACAGTGGCTGCACACCGAACACGAGACAAGCACGGGCCCGTGAACACACAGGTAACCAAACGAACATGCAGGTAACTCAAGTACACACAGGTAACCAGTGAACACACAGGTGATCAATGTACACTCTGGTAACCTGTGAACACGAGCCAAGCCATGGTCAGTGCAAGTACTTCTCAAAAGTGAATCCAATCTTAAATTATTTACATTATCCAATTGTGTTTCCCGCAAGGGTCATTCAAATTATATATCAAATAATGGTTTCTTCATTATTTTTTTTAATTTTTAAAGAACTTATGGAAGTGGTATGGGAGAAAAAAGAAAATACAAAAGTAAATTGGAAACTGCAAAACAGTAGCCCTGCGTAGCAATAACCTAATTGACCCCAAATGATCTCCTGTCACTCCCTATACCCTTCGATTGCCTTGGAAACTGTGAATGAAAGCGAGGCTGCACACACAGGTGGGTAATTAAAAGCAGCTGCGTTAATACGCGGGCAATTACATGCGTCAAAGTGCGAAATCTCTGAGTGTAACCTTCCCTGGTAAAATACAACACAGCGGGCTTTTCACAGGAAACGAGTGAACAAAAAAAAGACCACAGCCCACTCTGCCTCGAGTTTAACAGAGGTCTTTCCCCTCCTGCGGGCACCAGGAAAACGCGTAGCCGTTTCACAGAATCGCAAACGCAGCCGAAGACATGGCCGCGCTTATCGGAACGAGCTCAGGCGCCGCTCCCACATACCGCACCGCCAATCCTTAACCTGAGCTGACACCTTTAAACGGCTGCGTAACACAGCTGTTTGACCTTTAATACTACGAGATGATGCATAATCTGTGTCGCAACTTCAAACACCTCCAGCACTGCCTGGCCAATCTCAGGCAGAGTTTTAAAAAAAAACTTTTCTGAACTTCCTTAGCTACAAATAATTCCCGTTTATTTGGTTTATTTTAAATCATTTCCTTAGCGATCACTGTCCTGTATTCAGAATTATACGCCAGTTATGCGTCACTCCAAAGTCCCTCTGACCACAACAGGAAGTGACCTAAAGAACTCAGGATTGATGACGAGAATAGGCCAAAATTCACATAATTAGTAAAAGACACGTACACAATACATAAATACAGCTGTCAAACTGGCCAAACACGTGGCCTCTGGTGCTACCATTGCTCAGGCTTTAAGAGAATTTGTTAATAAAATTATTTTTGCTTTTTTATAAAAACAGAAGGAAACACAGTATCATCATCCCAGATTCCTTGCATGGGAAGATAGGCAGAACTAGAAACTACTGAATACAAGGTTAGCACAGCGATGCATGATGACGAACAGAAATGAACTCACTGTTTAACAGTCGCAGGTCGATGAACGGGTATGACCCCCTACGCTCGGACAATACTGCTGTCTGCCCTCTCAGGCCTCCATCCCCTGAGAGAGGGGGGAGGGGGGGAGAGAAAGGGAGAGAGGGGTGAGGAGGGAAAGGAAGAGAGATGGAGAGAGAGGGAGAGAGAGGGGGGAGGGAGAGAGAGAAAAAAGAGAGGGAGGGAGAGAGATGGAGGGACATCATAATTTGGAAAAGATCATAATGTTATATACAGGCTGCCTACTTTAATGTGGTTATTGGAACTAATGTTGTCCAAAGTGTTCTGGATTTTCATGATTGCCAGATAATCACAGTTACTATAGTGAGCAATCAAGAGCTATCTCACAAAATTTTCTTTGAACAGCACAGAAACTATTAAAAAAGAAAAAAATCTGGGTCATTCAACGTGGTATAATAAAAACAAAACCTTAAACAAAACCTCAAATGACCCCGAGAATGGGATTGCCACAGGCGTTTCCTGTTGTGGTTTCAAAATTAAGGCCCTGGTGTACAGAAGAGTACAGAAGAAGTTACCGTGGGGGCTATCGGTTAACACACCCACGGCGACAAAGAAAGATGCGTGTTGGTAATTTCCGGGGAAAACACGTGTATCCTCGCTAAGGCATATTGCTCCCCCTTCAGTGATGTTGTTTTCACCAAAGGTTCAGCATCAAGTAAATCCATCAGAATGTAACCTCACAACATGTTGTTTATTCATTGACAACCACCACACGTGTCCTTAATTTTTTTAAAAACAAATAAACAGCAATAAATTTAAATCAGACTGTAACGGAGCTCATAAAGGATGTTGCAAGAGCGCCATCTTGAATTCCGACCCCAGATGTCCACAGCGCGTATAAAACTGATGGATATTACGACAGATAAGTAAGAGGGAGTCAGCGAAGGACATGGAAGTGAAAATCCGCCGTGCTGTGAAATATGCCGCGTTTGACAACTCAGACAGGGCAGTTTGTCACCGTTCGTTCAAATATTCTCTGACGCAAATCCTCGTATCGCATCTACTAATCGCCTTTCCTAATGGCAAAGTGACACAAGTGCATTCAGTAGATTTTTTTGTTCACACAGATAAGCAGTAGTAGACACCCCCTCAAAAAAAAACAAAAAAAAAACGCTGATTTGCGATGACAACTTCACATACTGTACTGCTGTGGGATGTTTCCCAATGCCCCCAGCCAACCATGAGCACACGCAAACATTGTTTAGCCCCAATTTGGGAACCATAGCAACTCCGCAGTTTATAACACATGTGGCTTCTATCTGGGTGTTTTATATTCTATGAAAACGGGACTGCACATGGACTCACGCACGCCACCGAGTCGATGGCGCCGTGAAATTGGTTTACTAAAATAGGAGCTGCGCACGACAGCCCATCTGTCCGCACTTGAACGCGGTCCGTGTTTATGTGCGTTTTATTAACATGTAATCTACAGCTTATTAACCCTTTAACCCTTTAAGGTGTACGGTCATAAATGTGTGATTTGAATTTTCTTAACTGATTTTCTTAACTGAATTCAGTTATTTTTTTCTTTACATTCTGATGCTGATGTAACAATCGCTGCTGGTAACTGAAAGCAATGGAGTTCTAGAACCCCGACTTAGAATTTAAAAAATAAATAAAAAACATTCCAAAAAAGCCTGCTCTTTACAGCGTTAAGTGATTACAGTTTGTTTCAGTATTCTCAGTTGTGTTTCCAAATCTCGGCTGGCGGTGTCAAAGTCCGTGCTTCAATGTAGACACGGTGTACGTATGTGTTATTGTTACGCGTAAATAAAAAAAACCGAAACAGAACTATCTGGCACGCAGCAACTCCCCGGTGTTTCGATTCTTGAAGTGTGGCTCATGGAAAGACACGTGTGGTGGCGTCCGACCCGTAGCAGCAGGCGGAGGACACAGAGGGGGTCGTTTGTTTCCGTCTGCCAGCCTTGATGCTGTATCTTTCCCTCATCAGCCTTCCAAATGGTCTTAAACTCTGCCCCACATCAGTAACACAGCGCTCCAAGAGAAGGCAATAAGAGAATTGTGCCATTGTGGCACCATAGTGATATATCCAGTCACTAAAATCTATGTTTTTTTTCATAGATGTTGCGCCTAAAATGGTGCTGGACATGTCCAACTCCCACTGTAACTTGGAATGTCCAAACACAGCCGCGTTCACACACGGACCCCACTGCCGATTCGCGGTTCTCCTCCAAAACGCGTACTGTCGCCAGCTGCTTGTACTCTATCGAGTAGAATGCACACATCAGAGTAGAATGCATTATACCAGAGTAGAATGCACACACATCAGAGTAGAATGCACATACATCCGAGTAGAATGCACACACATCAGAGGGCACATTGTGCGTGTTCCTGTAGACATTCCCCAGATGTGTCCCACTGCCTCCCAGCCTACACCAGGGCTCTATGAAACGGCATCTGTGTGTGCAAACGCTGAATTAATGTCCCTGCCCACCGCTGGTCTGCAGGCCTCACTGTTCATCCAATCAGATGCCATCCAGAGAACGCTTTACACAACAACCAAAGCGGAAAACAGAGTTCTTTAAAAAGTACGGCCCGTTGTTTTTTTTTACTGCTTTGTGAACTTTGTTCTTTTGTTTACTACTTTTCCACTTCACAGACCAGTTTGTGGAATTCATTCTTAGCACCATACCACTAGCATGTGCGGATAATTAACCACACGTGCGCATAATTTAAAAATGCTGGTTCGTGGCTGATTAAGTATAGTACAGACAGAATCTTTTAAAAAGAAAAATTGAGCAGCATCCCAGCACAGCTCACAAACACGTGACCCACACGTGAGGTGTGCTTCTGGCATCTTTTTCTTGCTCCATCCCGTTACTGGGCATACTGTTCATTTTTGAAACCCAGAAGTTCATTTTATCTGGGCTAGAATTTCACTTGCCGAATTAAAGGAAAAAAGGAGGTTTTTGTTCACCGCACCAGACGGATCAGAGTTAAAAACGCACTCCCACCGAAAACCTCAATCCACCGGTGAAAATATTTCATATCGGTTATATGGTAAACAGGAACAGAGGATGGGAACTTATCAGAGATTCGGCCAAAAAACCTTGGAATACATGGCAAATGGCAGACACCAGAACCCTCCCGCGAAAGTGGAGCACACTCAAGGACGCGGCAGGCAAAGCAAGATGGAGAGAGAGAGCGCGAGACGCAGCTTTATCGATCTGCAACTCTGTAGCAGCAGGTTTAGCTTATTACAAGCAGCTGCGCATCGGAGGGAGGGGGGTTGCAAGTTCAAACCCCCGAGCGTGGCATTGCGGTCATTCATTTGCTTGAAAGCTTCCCCAGAAGTGGTTCAACAGTAAAACTGCAGCTGTGTGAATGCCTCCTACAAAAGAATCTTTGAATGCTTTGTGTTCAAAGACACGCCAGAAATATCCACAAAAGTCTATGTTCATGGAGGACTGAGGGGTCTGCATACGCTCCTACTCTGGTCCCTACTGGACTCACATGTACTCTGTCAATGTTGAATGAACACTGGACATTTTACCGTCTAAATACAATTTTTTTTTTCCTGCGTGAAATTAGTACACCTCCAAATTCAAGCACTCAAATTTGGGGTGTGTTATGTTGCTGGATGGGGGAGTTTGCCTCTCCACTTTGAAGTCTTTCTGGTCGACGTTCGCCGTCAGGGAAAGCGCTTCTGACCTACTTACCGCCGTCTCCGCGCGGGTTTCTGTTCAGCGCGGAGGCGGGAAGCGGAGGCGGAGGCGGGCGGCGGCGCGGCAGGCTTTTGGCTTCGCGGGCGGACGCTGGTGCGTGCCGAGCGCCTCGTTCCAAAAAAGGGTCGGAACGCACCCCAACGGAGGGGTGTCCCACACACACGGCTTGCTGCCCTGGGTTTCCAACCCACCCCCTCACTCCCCCCCCCCCAGTTATCCACCCCCACGGCTCCTCAATTCCACATTTTAACAGCAACAGTTGTGAACTCTTTTTTTTTGTTCTTTTTTTTTTTTTGCAAGCAACAAAATGGTAGATGGCATTGGTATGACTGGGCCTTTTGACCTTTTCAGTTTAGCTCTCTTCCTCATCTGTGGTTTACCACATCATCATCATCATCATCAGGCGCAAAAGAACAAGAGCAAGTGACGGTTGACTTTAGCCCGTCACGAACCGACCGCGAACGCTTTTCCGTCGTTCCAGAGCCGAGCTGAAACGGCACCTCAGCCAACCAGATAAAATCTGCTACGTTTACCGGCGGGGTGACACGGTCTGTCCCTGCCCTCCAAAACGGCGGGACTCTTCGTGTGTCTGTCTCTCCAGGCCAGTTCGGCCTGTTTGAGGATTTCGGGGCGCTCCAGAGCGAGGGACCCGGGCGGTGGCACCAGGGGCCCCACGAACGGGGCCCACACCTGACCAGGGGGCCGACTCCTCCCTCGTGGTCGGGTTCCTGCCCGGGTCGGGTCCCCCCATTCTGAGGCTCCTCCTCTCCGCCCAAAAACAAATGAGGGGGTGCAGCCTTCCCCCAAAGTCCCACCGGACACTCGCCCGTCCGTCCCAACTGCCGCCTGTTCGCCTCTCTCTCCTTCCTCCAGAAATTCTGTCGATCGCCGGTTTGCGTCTTGCACCATTTCTCTCTTTCTTTCTCTTCCTCCCACACAATACAGAGAAACTGTTGTCTGATTGAACACACTTCTCCCATCAGAAAGAAAGAGAAAGGGAAATGATAGATGGAGGGGAGGAAGAGGGCAGGATTTGTACGTTTGGGAGAGTCCGGTGGGAGGAGCTCTGGTGCTCTCTCTCTCTCTCGCCCAGTCTCTCCCACTCTCTGCCTCTCTCTCTCCCTCCCCCCCCTCTTCTCTCTCTCTCTCTCTCTCTCTCCAATGTCTCTCTCTCACCACCGCGGGGGCCACACACGGTGAAGCTCATGATCGGTGGGCTTGAGTTGAGTGCGAAACTGCCAGCGTCTGACAGAACCTCCCGGCTCACTGGCTCACGAATCCAAACTGACCTACATTCAGCTTCCCCTCAAAAAGGACCCCCACCCCCGGAATATTTCTATTGGGGTTTTTCCAATGTTTATCCGGCTATCCATTAGCACAGCTGGATGTCTTCCCGAAGCGGTTCAGGGGGTGTACTTCACCAAGGAGGATTAGCTGAATTAGCTGGATAACTGCTTCGAGTAAAACCCAAAAAACCAGCTCTTTTTATACTTCAGTCCATGTTCCAGATTTGGGAGTGTTCCGGGTTTTACAAGGGTGCAGTTTATCCGGCTAACTCCGAAATCCTGCTCCGTGAAACAGGGCCCAGGTTAAGCACTGCGCTTAAGGGTACTACGACTGTGCCCCATCTGGAATTTGAACCCGCAATCTTCTGAGTTATCAAGCCAAGCGCCTCAATCATAGGACCACACTGCCACACTATTCCTTATTGACCTTGTTTCCACAGGGGAGTGAGTGTGTGGGACTTAGTGGGAGCTGGGAAATGTGCAGTGCATTCTGGGAAGGGAGTACAAAATCGGGGGGGGGGGGTCCAGCTGTCTTCAGCAGTTGCATAAGCAGATGGAGGGGACAGAATGAACATGAAGACAATGAACTGTACCCCTGTTTGCAGAGCGCTTTTTACAGAGACCTGCCTCAAAGACCCTTGACAGATTAACAGAAGCAAAATTGTGCAAAAACCAGGGCTGAACCCCCAAAAAGGAATAAAGGGAGGTTAAAAAAAACTCCCTGGTGGGAAGAACAACACTAAAACAGTGGTAAGAAAAAACTCCCCGATGGGAAAAAATCTAGGTAGGAATTCGGCTATAGAGGGGGAGCCCGTCTTCCACTGGCCGGCCCGATGTAAAGTAGAGGTAGAATGGATGTAACAGAAATGCAACAATGGACTTATCACAGCAAATAATCAAATGGCTTCAGCAGGTTGCAGTTTGGACATTTTCAGAAGAATAAGCACTTTACCAGCACAAAGGAACAAGGAAGCGAGCCTGCTCACCAAAAGAAAAAAAAAGTTTTCACTAATGTGGAAAATTCCTCACAAAAAAAGGATAAACATCTTCATTCAAATTTTTTTTGCTTGATTTTGTAACTGGAGACTCTGAAACGCATACACATACAGTGTACTGCAAGCTTGCAGGGCTTTTAAGGATTCAGAGTGTAAGTGTGTTACGGATCCAAGATAATTTATTGTCAGTGATGACACTGGCCACACCACATGTTTATTAAGGGTCTGGCAGTTAGTCAAAACATCGCAATGCACTCTTTTTTAAATGAGCCTTTCACCCTAATAAATGTAACGCTGGAACTACTTTATCAAATGTAAACCAAGCTGCTCTTGACTGTTTGCCACAGGTGGCCTCGTGGGAAATGTAGTCAGTCTGTCAGGAGCCTCCGGACAGGCCTTCTGTAAACATGTACAGAAATCCGCCATTTCCTGAAGGACGCGTAAGCGAAGCAGTAACGGCGGTATGGACGCGCGCGCAGAACGTCCGCGGCGGTAACGTCTCCGCATCGGCACGCGGTTTTCCCGCAGCGAAGATTTCGCGGATGTGGAAAGTGCGACTCGGCGCCGGGCAGGTCAGGTGACCCCCGAGCTCGCGTGTCCCGTTTCCCAGGCGACGGGTGATCAGCCTTGAACGTCTGCGAGCAGAATTCCGCTGCTTTCGCTCCGTGCCAATTCCCCGGTCTATGCACACACGCACACACACACACACACACACACACACACGCACACACACACACACACACGCTCACACACACACACACACACGCTCACACACACATACACGCACACACACACACACACTCACTCTCACACACACACACACACGCACACACACACGCTCACACACACACACACACACACACTCACTCTCACACACACACACACACACGCTCACACACACACACACACACACTCACTCTCACACACACACGCACACACAGACTCACACACACTCACATGCAGGCATACATGCAAGATAATAATAATAATAATAATAATAATAATAATAATAATAATAAACCTATTTAGAGGCCAGTGCAGGCCCTTGAATAATCCTCCTCTGTGTGTGTAATCTTCTAAGAAGCGCGCGATGGAATCCACCCAGATGTACTTTGACACGGCGCCGAATGAAGAGGGTTAATTTAAATGAGGTCAGAGATAATGACTCTATTATGTCTCTCCCCCTTGTGAGAAAGCTTGGGTTCGAACCATGGCCTCCTCCAAAAAAAAAAAAAAAAAAAAAAACGAGATGGTTTTCACCTCTGACAACCATCAAAGCAGGCAGCTAAAACAATTAGCACAGTTCTCCATCCTCCTTAAGAACCAACGCAAAGGACACAACCACTCCATCGCCAACATCACCCTGCTGATACTGCAGCCGCACTAGGCTGGGTTGTCAACCCTTCAGGGTGAAAGATCACGAATATGGGATTACAATGTTCTTAACTGAACATTCTAATGCTGATGTAACAGTCGGTTAAATCGACCTGCCTGCAGTTCTGCCATTTGTGGTGGTGCAAATAATTTGGTGGAAAGGCACACTTCTGGCTGAAAGGTTTGCTGGAGTTCAGCGTATCGAACGTGAATAAAAGCGGACACACGTTTGAATTAATAGTAGGATGTAGTAGTAGTTAGTAGCAAGTAGTGAGTGTGAGTTTGTGTGTGTGTGTGTGTGTGTGGTGTGTGTGTGAATCTCTGGGAATATGTGAATTTTTGTGTGTGTATTTAATCAAGGTCAAACAATAACATTGGGCTGACTGGCAACAATGTGTCAGTCCCTTTGATGTGGGTAAAACCTGCCATTATGCCCCAAAGCTGAGTGAGTTTCTCAGATAGCCCAATCGCCACGGCGACTGAAAACGCCAAACTCAGATTAGAAGAGCCTTTTTTTTCTCCTCGCCCCCCCCCACCCCCCCACCCCTACAAAAACGCTTGCCTTGGATTCCCACGTCCTTAACAAATTCCAGCCAGTGGGAGATTGTGACTGTCAAGGTGGCGGCTGGGCTGCCCCCCGCCCCCCCCTGCCAGAAAGCGCAGGAGACAGACACGCGGTTATGAATCAGACCAGTCAAGGTCGCCTGTGAGGATCAAAACCTAGAACGGGGGGGAAGCACCCGGGAGGGCAGCCAGGGTCTATCCTGGCTCCAGTGTCTGTGGCGGCTCCAGCAGCTATGTGACCTTGACCTTGACCGTGACCTTGGCCGTAACCGTGACCGCGCCTTGTCAACACGCTCCATGACCCACGGCCAGGCCGAGGGAATATTAGGGACTACACTGAAATAAAACACATACTTGAGAACAAAATCTATATTGTAGCACT
Organism: Anguilla rostrata; assembly: GCF_018555375.3. NCBI lineage: Eukaryota > Metazoa > Chordata > Actinopteri > Anguilliformes > Anguillidae > Anguilla > Anguilla rostrata. The sequence goes on along the minus strand of NC_057938.1, from coordinate 54,278,406 downwards.
TCACTATTTTTATTTCATTAAACCAGGCTCGTCGATTATGATCGGAATCTTGTTCACAATGAAGGGCCTAGCACCATATATGGGCAGATGGAGGCATTGTTATGGACAGGAAAAACTCAAGAAGTGAGGGGGTGCACTTTTGTTGCCAGTCATTCAAATACAGGCATTAGCCTACTTCGCCCTACAACCTTCTGGTTAGAACCATGTCCACTGTGGCACCCATGTGCTGACTGATGGCATTAGAGCCAAAATGGACTCCAGGGGTCCAAAGGCAACCTGTCGCATTAGAGCCGGAATGAACTCCAGGTGTCCAAAGGGGTTGGTACACCAATGAAACCCATGTCAGCAGAAGGACGCAATGCGATTCCCTCTGCTCTCATCACCCTACGGCAGATGGTCACGGGCCTTTGCCAAGGGGCGAAGGAGAAGAGAGAGAGAGAGAGAGAGTGGGAGGAAGGGAGAGGGAGAGAGGGGGAGAGGGGGAGGGAGAAGGAGAGAGAGAGGGGGAGTGGGGACAGGGAAAGTGAAAGAGCTAGGGAAAGGAAAAGGACGAGAGACAGAAAGATTGAGAGGGAAAGAGACAGAGGACAGAGAGCGGGGAGAGAAGGACGGAGGGAGACCGAGCGACAGAAGGACGGAGAGAAGCAGAGGAGGACAGGGAGATGAAGGGGGGAGCCAGAAAGCGTGACTGGGTGAAGGAAACTGAAGCGGCTTCTATCTGGGCCCACGGGGAGGGTAACAGGTTTTTGGAAAGGCTTCCGAGAGTCCTGTAACTATCCTGCACCTTTCGGTTTGGCTAGCACCCCTCGGTGACCAGACGGTGCTGTGCCCAGTCTGTGATCTCCACACTTAGGGCCCGTCCCGGCTGAGGCTGTGATCTCCACACTTAGGGCCCGTCCCAACCGAGTCTGTGACCTCCACACTTTGGGCCCGTCCCGACCGAGTCTGTGACCTTCACACTTAGGGCCCGTCCCAACTGAGTGTGCCGAGTCTCAGGAACGCAAAATAACAAACTGGGTGCAAATCCCCCAAAATTTGTTTAGATTCCTGTTTCCCACACACATCATGTACATACGCTAATATGTAAATGAGGAACGACAGCCAATAAGAAGGTAAGGCAAAATGAGAATCAAAAGGCACAATACTGAATGACGTATAAAAAAAAATATATAAAAACATTTGTACATACATCATTTTTTCATCACTGAACATATAAGTAATGAATAAGATACACTTTACATTTCATTCATGTGTTTTTACGCATTTCTCAATAATTTTTTATATTTTTTTTATGTTTGCAACTTCTTCTGGTCAAAACGAAAGCAAGAACACAAAAGAGTAGCAGGAAGGGAAAGGTAGTGGATCAGGTCTTACCCAGCATGTGAATGCATATGGCATTCTGATCTGGACTTTCAAATGAGATCGCTCCACACCTCTGCAGGAAAGAGAAAAAAAAAGAACAGAAGGAATTGGTTAAACTTAAAAAAAAAAAATTTTTTTTAAAAACAACCACAGCAACGAACGCATAAAAAATAAATTAAAAGGAAAAATGTTTCTGGAGAGTGAAACTTTTTTTCAAAGTCACGGACACGTCAAAAAACTGCTTTGAGACACCTGAAACCCCCCCTTGGAAATACCGGGGGGCAGCCCAGCCTTCACAAACCTGGAATTACCAGCCAGACAGAAAAACCAAAAGGCAGCGGAGACGACCGAGAGCACTGGAATACAGATCAGCTCCGCGGATGATGCCGTGGGATTCACAAACATCCACCTCCACGCAGGCAGAGATGTATAATTCACCATCCACAGCCGCATCCATAATTGATATCGCCCTGATGGCCGGACTCGGACTAAGGAGGTGGGAGGGGAAGGGTGTCACACTAGATTGGTTGTGATTGGCTGTGAACGTGACAAGTCTACTGTCGAAAACACACGGTTTCCCGCCCGGATGCAGTTAACTACAAAATACAGTGAGAGAGAGAGAGAGAGAAATATTATTCGCAAAATAAAGATACCTGCACCCCCTCCCTTCCTGCGCCCCCCGCCCCCCCATCCAAAACCTGGGCAAGAGAAAAAAGAGAATGTATGATGCTTGGCTTTTGGAAATATTAATAATTTGGGTTTAGAGCTTTAGGTTGCATCTTGGTTGCAGAGAGCCGGGAGTGTGATCTCTTTGAAAAAATGTTTTGTTTTGTTTTGTGGCAGTTTGGTTCGTTTGTTGGAACAGTATTGAGTCTGTTTTTCTTTTTCACTCGAGCACACACACACACACACACACACTTCCATACCATACACACACACACACACACACACACACACTTCCATACCATACACACACACACACACACACTTCCATACCATACACACACAATTACGCGTTCAAAATAAAGTCACGTACAAGTGCAGTGACACATACAGACAAAAAACACACAGGGGTACATAATTGGTTCTTAAACACATGCACACTGAATTTCAATTCGAGCACCTGTAGTCCGACAGAAGCCTAGGTGTTACATCAGCAGCAGAGCACTGTGGGTAAGGTGAAGAGGAGGAACACACTATAAGGATCTGATTGTTGTTGTGATGGCTGGGCTTGAAGGTACAGAAAGCCTGTTGGGATTCCAAATTACTGAAGTATTTGGAAAGGCTGGCTAGCATTAGCAGTGGGGGCTAACAGGAGGGAACGGTTAGCTCACACCACGTCTCACACATCTTGTGCATTTGTTTACTTCTCTTATGTTTTTATTTTTGGGCTGCTAACCCATCGTCATGTATTTGGAAGAGTGGTAACACCCCCACGTTTCCCCAATATGGGGGTGAAAGGCCCCCCCCCCCCCCTCCTCGTTCAGGGGTTCAGCGCCCTGAATTTGAACGACTTCGCTGGCCTATCTTCGCCGCGACCGGAGCAGCAGAATTATGTATCGCGCGGGTCCTTCTGCTCCCTCCGCTGAATTCAGATACTGTATTTATAGCTCGCCTTGAGCTGTCTGTAGGATGCTGTTAATTACCCCAGAGGGGTTTTTTCTTTTCTTTTCTTTTCTCTCCCACCTCTGCCGGGGGCGTACCTGCACGGTTCAGGGCGAGGATAATTAGCCTGAGACCGAGAAGACGAACGTCCTCCAACGCATCGAGGGCGTTTGAAGACTCTCTCTCCCCGGCTGTCGGATAAGGGACGGTGCGGACGAGGCAAGAACTTAGGATGGGGCGGAGCTTACATCCCGTAGGCCGGGAGACTTCCCCGCCCACTTCCTGGTTTCTTCTGCCGCAGACTGTACGTTTGCCTGTCTCTCCTCTGTGGATCCGACGAACGTGCTCGTTCTCATTTTTTTTAGAAAAAACTCTCCAGCCACTCGGGGGCGCTGTAAGTTACTGGCTGCCGTTAAGACGGAAGGGTCGCCCTCAGGCACCTGCCAACTGCAAGAGGTTCCATTCTGAGCACTTCACCTCTACATGGATCTCATAAAAACTCACACTTGTAGACTTGTGATTGGGTCACCTCTACATGAAAACTCATACCTGTAGACTGGTGATTGGGTCACCTCTACATTAAAACTCTCACCTGTAGACAGGTTCTTAGGTCACCTCTACAAGAAAACTCACACCTGTAGACTGGTGATTGGGTCACCTCTACATGGACCCCATGAAGACTCACACATTAAAGGATAACACTGGTAATTCTTTTTTTCTCAGTATCATCAACATATCCTATGAAAATATCAAAAATGTTTCTGTTCAAATAAATAAATATTATCACGCTGAACTTATCTATCTCGGGTTGTGGGCATGTTTGCGCTATTGACTTGATTTATTACGAGGGAAACAGCGGTTCAAGGCTCGAGCGCCAAACGGCAAATGCTGGCGCGTGCGTTTTAAGAGAGCTCGCAAGTGCGTTCTTCTGTTTGTACTCGGTTACGAGTTCTCTGTTCTCTCTCGCGCTCTCTGGGATGCGGGTTGCTCACTGCTCGGTTGTGGCCCGATTCCAACAAAAACAGCTCCTCCGTCAGGCCCCCCACCACCCGTCTCACCCATGCCCAGTATCAAATTACCAGCAAAGCAAGCCAACAGCATTGCAAGCACATATTCATTTTGGAAAGCCTAACTTTGCATTGGATTTGTGTGTGTGTGTGTGTGTGTAAATGTAGTACACTGTCGATAGAGTGCATTTTATACTGACAGAGTAGCTTCAATCCAGTGTGGACTCATCTAAACTCTAAAGTTTAATTACCATTCAAGATTTTACTGCGTATGCATAATGTAAAATGTCCCGCGGCAGAGTGAGACGGGTTGCGGAACTGAATTAGTGAGTGGGAGGTTGCCAGCTTGAATCCCTTGTGTCAGGGAAGGCAGGTTTCATGGAACCAAAAATGGCATGGGCTAATACTGTACAGGATATCAGTGACCCGCTGGTTAATTCAGAATGTTTTGTACTTTCAATGCTGACAGTGCATTGTAGCCCTACCCAATAGGCGGTTCGTGAAATCTCACAGTCCAATCGCGGCTTTGTCTCCTCTCTAAATGGAACCTAAACCTAAAATTCTTCGGTAAACTGTTCAAGCTGAATAATATGTACAAATGCGAGTTACGTAAGTTGCCACGGATACAAACATCCAGTCAGCAAATAAATAACGTCTGATGTTAATGTCTTACGAGCCAGCACGGTAAACACAACATCTTTCTTTCAGCGTTATGCCTGTCTTGTTTAACTGAAGTCATCTGGGCGAAAGCACGTCTAGCCCGATGCTCCGAGAAGTATCAGAAAGAAGAGAGCTCGTACGGATTCAGCCAAAGCACGTTTCCTTCCAAGGACATTTTAGCTACTTTCCTACTGGTCATCGATGACAAAAAATGAAACAACAGAAACTTTTAAATAAAATTAAAATTAATTCATAAAGAGTGTAGAAAGACTATTATCAACCATCCTATACATGTACATATAAAACGTGTCCAATGGAGATGTATTGTTAACCGTTCGTGCGCTCAGGAGAGGAAATGCTCATATGATCATTAAAATAATGAACAACAACGAAAAGTTTCATTTTTTTGGACAGAAGGGAGCTGTTGACATGACGACGTGCTGAATACAGCTAGCGCTGTAGTCGCGTAATTTTTTGAAGAGGTGCGGTAAAAAGACGAAGAGTCCTAAAGCGGGTAAGGTAGGTCTAAGTGAAGAAAAGAGCTGACCAAGCTGACCCCGCAACAGCATTAGCGGCGACGTGAGGCATTTACGCTATGTCAAATTATCGGCTCTTCTGCGCGTTTCCGCTTTCAACGGTCACCACAGTCTCTGAAGTTTGCTCGGTCACAGAAAAAAAGAACTCCCCGTTATCGGCCAGTGTTGTCTGGGCCAACGGGACGGTTTTGACTGCGAGGGGGGTGACATCAGCAGTGTCCTTGCCCCTTTTTTTGTCAGTTGGAGAGGAGGGGGGAGTCTGAACCGATTGAAAGCACTTCCCACGAGATTCAAGAGTCTGATTCTGGCCTGGCGCTGGACAGTTCAACAACATGGGGGGTAAACAAAACAAAAATAGCGGACTTCTGAAAGGCTTTATCAAAACAGTCAATGGAAACTACTGCACGGTTAAAATGACAGTTGCTGCAGCTTTCTGTCTCTGTGGCTTTGAAAACTGACCTTCCCTTAAGATGACAATAAAAGTTACCATTTTAAGAAGGGTTTCATTACATTTGACAGACAGCATAATTTAAGCAGCTTCGTAACGTTTGATCACATCTGTCCACCACAGAGGAGGCTACAAAGGATGACAAGAATAGCCGATTGATTCATGATAAACCCTTGTACACGAGGTGCGTGCTGAATCTTAGTCCCGAACCTTACTACATTGAGCTAAATGGTGAATGAAGTGTTTTTGTGTGAAAATGTAAAATAATCACGTTAGGAGTGCAAAGCGCAACAAGCGGACACAAAGTTAATTTCACTCGTTAAGTCTGACGCATTCGGGTTCTATTTTTAACAGCGCTTCTCAAAAAAAAAAAAAAAAAGGCAGCTACACAGCGTTTCCACGGTGTTTTAAGTCCACAGTGTTAAATCAACTGTAACAAGGCTTATATTCATCCAATGGGGACTAAACACACTCTTGTCACAGTTGATTTAGAGCTGGACGTTTTGGCCGTGTCGACTGTCCTGGACTGCAGCTGTGTACGGTGTAGGCCGCTCTGTCTCTCTTCACCAATCTAAACCCAACCCCTCGGCTGCCCAGCACGACATGGAACAAGTATTATTTTAATGATGGGGAGGCCTTACAAATAAACTTAATAAAACATACCATTCTATCATACTAAGGCTTTTGTACGCCATGTCTGTTTCTTTTTTATTCGTCTTTTTTAACCAATCAGTTTCTTTTTAAATGTTCAATTTTTTTAGAAAACAAACCATTCCAAAAGTTTTTATGGTGAAAAAAGTGACAGCCTGTCCCAGAATGTTGCAGGAAGGCAGGACTTCGATTGGAAGGGTGTTTCTTGCCACATGTATGTCTGGTGCGTCCCTCCATTATTATTACCCGCTAGGCTCCAGCACTTCGTGGGAAGTGCTGGAGCCTATCCCAGCATGCACTGGGCGAGAAGCAGGAATACACCCAGGGACAGGTCGCCAGTCAATCGCAGAGTACACAGTGTCTTTGTTACTGTGGGAGCACACGGACATGGGTAGAACATGCAAACTCCACACAGAAAGGCTCGGGCCGGGATTCGAACCCGGGACCTCTTTGACGTGAGCCACACACCTGATTCGGCTAATTAGCGGATTAACGAGATACAGTACCTAGCTGTTGAGTGAGGTGTGCTTTGTTAGGGCTGGAATGAAAACCTGCAAGACGGTAGCTCTCCAGGAACAGGGTTGGTTACCACTGGTCTAGACCAACATGTCAGACGCACTCTCAGTTCGCGTTCTTGCTACACGTACGATGGGGAAGGTAAATGACCGCACGGAGTCTTTCTTTACCTCAGAAAGCAGCAGAAGCCAGAGATTTAACAGGAACCAGAGAAACCGTTCAGTGAAAGGACCGAAGCGCACTTCGCTGGGTGAAAGATGCATTAGATTTGCAAAGATTTGTAGGCGAATGTGATGCAGAACACCATTGCTCTTTAAGATCAAATCTGTTTCTGCCCGAAAGTGACCTTTCACGTGACCTTTCCCCCCTTGATGTATGCTTTTCTGATCTTCCTCGGCCTCGTTTACATTAAACAGGATGTTAATTTTTTTTTTTTTGTATGGAGAAGCCCATGCATGGCTATGTGTTTAGGCTATTCTCGTAAACAGTTGTCCTTAACATTTGACGTTCAGAAAGATGCAAGTGTTGCTTTTTTGCCTTCACACGCTCATTTTGGCAATAGATTTTAGTGACTAATGAAACAGCCAAACTGTGAAGAAGAAGAAGAAGAAAAAAAAAAGATTCTTGCTTTTAATTATTTGTCAAAATTAAGGACAAATGTTGCTTGAATCCAAGCCAAAGTTACGGGACAAATGTTGACTAAATACACATGGTTTTTCCTACCCACACACATGCAAAAATGGGCAAAACAGAAGAAAACAAAAATGAAAGTCCCACTTCTGTTTTAGTGACTCTACTTGGTGTTGATGGTGAAACTCTAGGAGTTGACCTACAATGTCCTACTCACGCTCATCAAAACGAATCCCTAAACACATTTACAAGGGTCTTCACTGTATTCCCACACAATACTTCCAATGTTCAGTGTTTTTCTATCAGAATTCTGACATTCGGCCAAGAATTACATTACCATCATATTTAACATCTGCACACGGCCCTGACAGCGAGCAAAACAACAGAAACGCTAGCACACACAACTGGGCCTGCATGCATCTCAGTACCCTGACTTACAATAACAGCTGAAGGTACATTTGGAGGAGGTACATTTTTGTTCTTTAGGGAACAAGCCTCCCGATAGGTCCCATGAAACTACAATAATGTTCTATTTTGGTACTAATAAGTACCTTTTACAAGCAAAAAAAAGGTACAAATGAATTAAGTACTGCTGGCTACGCATTCAATTTTATTTTTATTGATTTATTTTTTAAAATATTTATTTTGCTTTTTCATAGCTTTTCTGAGACTGAAGTCCTGCAAGAAAGAGACGGTGCTTCCTACAGCTGGATATGATCTTTGCGTTTTGCACTTGGAAACCAATGAATGGTATGCATGTACTCCACTCTCCCATTGACCCTAGGCCAGTGACAGTCCAGTGCGAGTCTCACTCAGGGGTCAGGGGTCAGGGAACAGAATTGTTGGTTTTGAATCTGAACAACAGTCGGGGCTATGACCACTGAGAAAGTACTGGTTGTTGTTTTTAGCACCAGCACTGTACACATCTCTCTCTCTCTCTCTCTCTCTCTATACAACAGGCACTACAATCTCTTCAACATTTTCTTTTCAAGGTACATATCACTTCCAAGTTTATGTGCACAGTTCTGCATGCTATTTTCATAAATTTCCATTCTACTTTAGTCAAGGTACACGCAAAGTCCCAGTTTAATGATGGCCTCGCGCCACAAAACGAAAACGTACAATGGCTTTTATTTATTTGTATGTGAACAGCACTGAACCGTTTTTAAAAGTTGACTTCTGTTTCACCCGTCAGTTTGCCAGGCAAAACTACACCACAGCCAGGCAGTAGTGTGCCACAGCCCCCTAAGGAGCTGCTGTTTCAAACAGAAAGTTTGGGTGTTCACTTCCTTGGTGGGGCGTTTATTTGCATCCTTAACCCACAGGATATTCAAGTGTAAACGGCCAGCTGACTAAATGCATTTTCTCTTTGAATAAATCCATTTTAATTGCCCTTGACGCGGACATCTGCAAAGTACATTAATATTAATGATATACACGGGTCTTCCCATAGGTAACGAGTGTTTCCTTATTCCATAGGTTTGAATTTCATGTTATAGTACCTCATACATGTTCAATAAGCGTATATCGTAAGCTTAGCTTGTCCCTTAAAGTCCACGATTTAAACATTGCTGTCCAGAAAGACCGTTATTTATTGTTAATGGATTTTTAAGTAACCTAACTGGCAACAGAAAACATGGATCTTCTATAAATGTATTGACAATGTCCTCCAAAAACTGTAATTGTTTACAATGTCGTTATATTTCTTTCTTTCTTTTTTTTTTGCTATAACAGTCACTAGAGGTTACACAACATGTTATAATAATCACGAATGATAAAGTCTCAAGGAGAAACACTCGGAATACCTTAATTTGACGGCGCGAGGACCCACTTAGGCTCGACAGAATTTGCAACTTAGCAGTGTTTCTTAAACCTTGATTTAATAGCCAACAAATGGTACAAGCGCACGGAATTTTTTTTAAAGTAATCCGCTTCTTGGTATGCCAGACGCGTGCAATTCGAAGCAACACGCAGGTGTTCCACAGCACACTGATGTTTTTTCGACAGCCTACAGTGGTCTTATCTGCAAAATATTTTGACTGACTAGTTTTGACATGATTGATACGACAAGAATATTGGCTGATGTAGACATATGTATGACACAGAAGGTATAAATATAGTGTATTAAATGTATTTTTCTGTAACATGATGACATTAGGCTACATTGTACAAATGGCAGTTACATGGCATAACAAAACATTATGAGACAAAATCCCCGCTTAAAAACATATAAAAAGCTATACCGCGTTCCCCTTTAAAGCAAATACATGCATATCACTGCAGTCTTGTGCGTAAACAGAAATGGTCCGTTTCCAGTAGCCTATCATCAATATGTGAATTAACTTATTAATTAAAATAAATTGGCAGAATTAGAAAAGTGAATACATACCTCAACCATTAAACAAGACATTTAACCATAGTGGCAGATCTAGGATCGGGGTATACTGTGAAATCTTGTACGGGTGCTGCTCGCTCATGAAGACACACGGTGCAGAATCCAACAAGCGCATGCAGGACGAGTGGAATTTAAAAAGCAGAGGCGATCTCTGACACCCTATGCGCAGGATACTTCGTGTGGTAGGCTATTAGTGTTGAGTGACCGGGCTATGTAACGGACCACTCCGATTGAGTCTCTGATATAGCGTTCGGCTGGCGGCGGGGAAGCTGCAGAGGGAGGTGCCGTCAGAAGCGCGAGGCAGGGCTTGGGGATGACAGGCCAATGGGCTTCAGTGATGCCTGGTTGCCGCAGAGCGAAGCTTCGGCGCACTTTTCTCTTTTTTTCACCCCGACAAAAACTCAAAGTTTTGACCTCGGATTGGCTGTTGGACGTCACGTGGTTTACCCACTCCAATCAGCGCTAAACGGTGTGAGTGTTCGTTGAATAAAGACGCCTCATGCGCATCGTTATTTCATGACGTCAAAGGACTTAGATTTTCCCATGAATGTGCTATTATTTGAAAACGGCTACCATTATGACAAGCATTTGCCGTTGGTTCATAGGACTTCCCCCTAGCATTACTAGACATTCCTCCACTATTATGGACATTGGGAAACAGTCCACAAGGAGGATGATGATGATGGTTACTACTGTTTCCACTACTACTTACCACTATTATCAATGGGTTTCATTATTGTTGTCATAGTTACTATTTTGATAATGATTGTAATGACAATAAAAAAACATTGAAATTAGGTACATTTAAAATGTACATGTCCAATTAAAATCATGTAGCCTATATATTGCATATTAAAATCTTGAATATATTGTGTGTTCCACATCCGTAGAATAATATTTTGTCTCTGCATTCTGTTCTTGACGTCAAAACATCTCTATTAGATACAAGTATTACCTTCAGAACTGCTTTAAAAAAAAACGATTAATAACCTGTTTTAGGCTCCACATTTCATTGGTTTTGTTTGTTAAATACTCTCCAACAATACAAACTGGCTAGCCTGTCTGTCTGATTAATTTTTTTTGCAGTGGACAAGATAAGAACAGCTGGCCCTGTGTTGTTTACGCTCGATGGCTTTATGGCCCATTGCACATTGATTTGCAAAAATATTCTTTCCTTCCCCTGTTTGGCTCTGGTCAAGCGGGGTCACAACCCCGTTCCCCGTGCGCTCGGAATAAATATAGACTTCCAGCAAATGAGCAGCGAACGCACGGACCTCTGTGCTGTCCCTTTGTTCCCACCCATTGCTTCCTGCTGTCCCTATATTTACATTCACCTTTTTTAGATCGCTTCGATGACAGTTGTTTCCATTTTCACGTACGGTCGGATATTTACCAAGGCAAAGCGTCGCCCTCAAGGGGGCACAAAGGCAGTGCCCCGACTGGGAATCGAACTGGCAACCTCCGAGTTTCGAGCCCAGTTCCCTGCCCGTTGCTCCAAAACTAACCGTGCACAGCCAGTCTACTGACACCCTCTGTGTCTCTACTGAGAACATTATTCATATTCTTTGTGTGGGCAGTTGGTTTAAGATGAATGAATGAAAAAAGTACTTAGATGCTTTTGGTGACAAAATACCCGAAAGAAGACAAGTGGGCAGGTTTTTTTTTTTTTTTTTTGTTACTTTTTTGTTAAAACCAATGAAGATTTTACTGTGCATGCTTGAAGGGAATTGATATAAGAGTCTGCCATTACAACAGGAAATTTTAAGATGAAAAAAAAAACTTCACACGTGCATGTGTGTGTGTGTGTGTGTGTGTGTGTGTGTGTGTGTGTGTGTGTGTTATGACCGGGAAAGCTGAGTTGTTCCCGGTATAAATGATCATAATCACTTGCATGTCGTGTGGGGCAGGTTGTGGTCTGGTTGAGCTGAAAGGAAGGAAGATAAAGCAAGCGACACACAAGTTGTTTCCATTAAGTTTCTGCTGGAATCAGTTCATAATAATAATATTTATTTATATAGCACTCACCAAAACAAAAGTACAAAGGTTTGCCTCCCCTACTACATTTCTGCGAAAGAAAATATAATTCTTTCGTTGTGCTTTGAGAGGAGACAACCAATATAGCAAATTTGCCCTCAGGAGGTGAAAGAAATCTGTTAGCTGCAGTAACAGAAAGTGCAAACGAGTCTCGGGGTCATGCTTAATCGGAATTTAATTTAATTACCAGCCTTTTCAGTGTTTCCAGTCAGAATGCATTTTTTTATGCGCACAAGCAAGCATTAATCTTCTCGGGCAAGACGTAATGGGCTGCCAAGTTTATGCATTTGGCACAAATCGGGCCTCCAGATCTGTAACGGAACATTATCATTATTATTATTGTTTATCAAATTAGCACTTTCCAGTCAGCATCCTGCTGGTTATTCGGTGCTGGGGTCTCCAAATAACCTTCTCTCGTCCTCTCCAGCCACTTTGTGATGAAAAACATGTTGTTCAGGTGTGCACCATATGGATCTGACAGGGGACGTCAAGGTGTTGATTTTGGAAATTGAATTTTTTTCTTTACTCAGAGAGTCATTAATGCTTGGAACGTTTTGCTGGAACATGTGGTTGAAGCAGAATTCAGAAACTGATGGTATTCAAGGTCAGGCTTGATACTGCACTGGATATGCTGTAGTTTTACTTGGCTATTTATTTGTTTGACTATTTATTGACCTTTACTTATTATTTATTGTGTTTGTTTTATTGTTGTTTTATTTATTCTATTGATTTTACTGTTATGAGTTTTATTGCTTTTTATTGGGTTTTATTGTTTCTCTTTATGGATTGAGTGTTTTTATCGATTGTTTGATGTTTTTTATTTATGGTTTGATTTTTTTTTTTTATTGTTGATGGTTTTTTATATTGCCACTTCTCTAAACTTCTTTTTTTTTATCAAGAAAAACAAAAACAAGACTAGCCTGGATCCCAGACCTCTTGAGCACCTGGAAAAGTGGAGCTACAGTTTTGGTGGATTGGTGTCCAACATCTCGAAGAGGAATCATGCAGATGGGGCTTCACCAGGAAAGAGAATCATGGCCTCTCTCTCTCCTTCTCTCTTGGTCTCTCCCTCTCTCTACCTCTCTTCTTCTCCCTCTCTTCCTCCCTCTCTCCTTCTCTCTAACGCCCTAACTGAATGCTCCATCCACACCTGCTGCGTTTGGCTCTGGTTTGGCTGTGTTTTTTCCCCCCCCTCAGCCAAAGTCAGATGCCGTTTCGCCGAATATTTCCTGTGGGGTCAGGTGCGGTGTGTGCACGGAAAAGCTGGCTTACTGGAACACAAGCCCACGCTGCAGAGAAAGAAGTGCTTGGGTTTCCCGGGGTTGCCAACTATCCATTGCCGGAATACAATATATCCCTGTGACGCATTAATGACGTGCTACCTAACCACATTCAACACCGTCAATGAGAGTCAAAGTGTGCATATTACTATTTAACTTGTTGACGGGGGAGGGAGTGGGGGTGCTGTATATATCCATCCACTTCCTAAACTGCTTATTCCTGGTCAGGGTCATGGGGGGGTGAGCATGCAGTGGGTGAGAGGCAGGAACACACCCTGGACAGGTCACCAATCCATCGCAGGGCACACACACCATTCATTCACACATTCATACCTACACGAAATTTAGTCTCCGGTTCACCTACTGCATGTCTCCCTCTCTCTACCGCTATCCTTCTTTCTTGCTCTCTCCCTCCTCTTCCTTTCTCCAGGAAACTGAAGTACGGTGCAGAACCTCCACACAGAAAGGCTCTGCGTCGGGATTCGAACTTGCAACCTTCTTGCCGTGACGTGACATTTCCCGAGAGTTCTCCTTCAGAAAACAACAGACATCACAAAGGCTGCTCCTGCACATGGTGCAGTTTAAATCCATTAGTACAGTTGCGAAAACTGTCCACAAGATGCGCACTAGGAGGACACTGTGTCTCTTCGTTGTTGTTTTTTTTGGTAAAATGCTCAGAGGGAATTGATTACACTGGGCAGTTGGCCGCTTTGTTCCCGTAGACGGTGTTGACGTGAAGACCTATCTTGGCTCTGCTCAGATTGCCCGGTACATGACAGGATCAGTTGTGATGCACATTTTCCACATTTTTTCCCTCCCCAAAAAACAGGAAGCTCCTGATTAGGCGTAATTAGATGGCCTCATAGCGCGCTGTCTGCCAGCCCACTCCCAGTATCTTCCCTGTCGAGGGGGCGGGGGGGGGGGGGGCAGCATGAGGGGGGGCTGTTATGAATCGGCTACGATGACAGCGTACCAAGCGGCCCTGCCCTTTTCCACGAAGGCCTCAGAAATCTTTCTTCTGGTCCAGGTCTGGAGTAAACAGACGCCATCGAAGCTGCCTTCAGGAAGTGAACTATGAACTTTGACCCAAGAGAGAGGAAGAGGTGATGCAAGTGCACGCAGGCCCGCTTTAGTAGCTTTTGGAGACATTTTTTTTTTTAAATTCTTCAAAAAATTATCCATCCATCCATCCATTATCTATACCCACTCATCCTGGGCAGGGCTATGGGGGATGCCGAAGCCCATCCCAGCATGCATTGAGTGAGAGGCAGGAATACACCCTGGACAGGCTGCCAATCCATCGCAGGGCACACACACCATTCACTCACACACGCATACCTGCGGGCAATTTACAGTTAGCCTAACCTGCACATCTTTGGACTGTGGGAGGAAACTGGAGGACCCGAAGGAAACCCACATGGACTCGGGGAGAACACGCAAACTCCACACAGAAAGGCTCAGACCGGGATTCAAACCCAGGACCTTCTTGCTGTGTGTGAGGCGACAGTGCTACCCACTGCACCACCACAAAAATATATAATTAATAATGCATAGGCTAATCTTACTTTCAGTTGGATCAATTTCCTGTGGCACATGCTGCCTAAGACTACTGTTCTCAAAGAAAATAATTTCTGATATTTTGTTGATAATTCCAATATTGTTTCATATGTGACTATCGAAAATATCCTTCATCACACAAATATCCTGCGTTTCCATTGGTTTGGGCCACGCAAAAACATGCACTAAAACTGAACTAATATTTACAAAAACACAGACAGTGAACTGCTCCTTTAAAGACAGTTATAATGTAAAATTTCTACCCATGCGACTCCGAATTCCAGTTTTGCTATTTCTGGTCAAAACAAGACGAACATCCTATCAAGACAGAGAGAATTACCATGTTTTTTTTGTTTTTTTTTGCAGGACATGCTTCATTTTTCAACGCAGCCTCAGCGTCTGGTGACTGGGGAACAGGGCGCGGGTAGAGGGGCAGCGGAAACGCTCACGAGCCGAGAGTGCGTAAACTCTTTTGTTATAACTCGTGGAAACCGCCTGATCCCTGCTTTTTTTCCCCTCCGTTTTCTTTCCTTTTTTTTTTAAAGGTGCGCCCCGCAACCGAGCACAACATTTCCTGTCCAGTAGCCGGACGGAGAGGAAACTCCATGTGCTTCCTGGATTCGGCGGTGGCACAGCTGGCGGGGGGTTGCCAGGGAGAAGCGGACTATCAAAAGGTTCGGGTGGGCTGCTGACCCAGCACAAAGAGGAAGGGGACTCATCCTGCAGTGCGGCGATCTCCCTATTCGCCCCGGCCAGCACAGAATCCCAGGCATGCGCCAGGCTGCGCGCGGAGGAATGTCCTCGCGGGCGCGAGATGAAAAAAAAAACTGCAAGGTGCCAAGGAGCGAAATCCCGGAATTTTTGTTTAACATAAGACAGTTTTATGGCACTGTAGGGGGAAAGGCAAAGGCAAACGACAAATGAGTCGTTGGCACAAAATGTGGCCATTCTTATTGTTTTTTTTTTTGTTTTGTTTGTTTTGTTTTGGGTTTTTTTTTGGAAAAAGGGGGAGACTAGGTTACTTAGCTGGAAACAAGACCGCTACTAAATTTGGTTCAAAAATAAACAATGAAACAAATCTAAAATAATTATTAAGAGGCCTGTTGCAGTTTACACATTGCAGCATACTGTTCTGTTTGACGTTTTTATTCAGCATCAGCAGTCAGACAACCGTTGAACAGCAGTCGTGCATACAAGTACAAAGAACATCATTTTCCCCCCTCAGACTGTGAGTTTTACTCCTACCCCTCGCCTCCTTCTGTGTTGCTGTCGCTTGCACAGCTCGCGCATTGTTTTTCTAGCACCGCTGCTGCTGCTATAGTAAATTTGGTGCAACGGCAGACCCTCCCTCTTACCCCGCAGCCTCGTCTCTACTTAATAGGCGCGCGAAACCCCAGCTACCTTCAAAAATCTCTTTCACCACAACTGCTGCGCTAACAGTGAAGAAGACCGTTTTTTTTTTTTTTTTTTTTTTTGTCGCGCGCGTTTATGGATCGCAGCTGACGGAAACTCGGGAGAGAGAGAGAGAGAGAGAGAAGGCCATTAGGAGGGCAAGTGCATTCTTTGTGACGCGAGAGTGACGTCAATGCGCGAACTGTCAGCCAAGAAACGAGGAGGAAAGCCCCGGTGTGGCCGTGGGGCATAGCCGTGCCTGGCGCATTGCTACATCAGCTGTGAAATATACTTTGGCCACGGTGGAGAGGCCAAGGGAGGGGTGGGGGGGGGGGGGGGGAACTCAAAATCTGCTCCTGCTTTGCAGCAGTGAACTGCGGAACAATGAGAATGGGTTTCTGAGACACTGCGGGACAGGACTGTGAGAATATAGCTTCTGTGAGCTCCCAGATTCTCTTAGACACCCTTTGGATGTTCTTTTGATACCCAGGCGCAGTTTAAATGGCTGTTTAAAAAAAGAAGAAAAAAAAAAAAAGGAAAACCTTGGGCCTCTCCTTACAGCGTGACAGAGCTGTTTTGCAACGCAGATATTTGTATGAAAATTATATGTAGAGCTGCAAGCTGTAGAGTGTTCATTTCTGCATAAGCAGTTTTTTTTTTTAGACATGCAAGTCGTTCAGAATTCGGGGGGGGGGGGGGGGTGGACTGTGAGAACTGTAACTCTGCATAGACTGTAACCCTGTAGGCATACAGGGGGCATTTATTTTTTTAAAGAACAGCTGTGAAATGATCATTTCTGGTTAATTCTATGGGGAAAATACTTAAGACTGCTAATCAGTATATCAGTATATCCCAATCGCAGCATGAAACCCCCCCCATCTTTATTATGTGAAATAATTTCTAAATTATTTTTTGAAAATAATTTTTATTTAATACATTTTTTATTAAATAATGTCATGTCGCTTTATGCCAATTGAATGGTACAATTAAATGCTAACTACTAACAGGTGTGGGAAAACTGACTGCTGTACTCTGAAAGCTATAGAATGCTGTACTCTGACAACTACCATCTAAATGCTAAATGATACTCTGGGTTATACTCTGATGCCTCGGACAGACTGGTCTGTATTAGGTTTGGCAACAGTGAAGAGTCTGCAAGCCGCTATTGAATGTTAGACTAAACTCAGAGAGAGTAAACCTGATAAGTGTTATTCCCCTTAAACTCATGTAAACTATTGTTATGAGTTTATGTAGGACAGAATATTTACTGAGACCTTGGCCATAGCCTTTCTTCCTGAGTCGTGGGGAGTTCAGAACAGGTCACCGACTTCAGACATCAAAACCACTTTCTTCTCATTACTAAAATCAAGAGGATGCTGCCGGTGCAGACGATGTGGGCGTTGGTATAAATGTTAGTCATTAAATGTTATTTTACTATTCATTCCAGGCATAATCGATATAAATTAGTTACTAATGAGTGACCTTTGCAGATTATGGGGTTTTTCCTGGAAACAGGAGAAGAGCAATGAATGATTCAATGTGTTTTTGTTAATCCCATTTTGGAAAAATGCGTCACACACCAGTCAAATTGAGCTTCTCATGTACCCTCGACACAGAGGTGCGGAGGTTGGAGAGCGATGTGTAATTTTATCGTTGTTATGAAATTAGCACCGGACATTTTTTAGCAAATGTCAACGTCAGGGCGATGGTGGGATGGTGTACCAGGAACTAGCATCCCACTAATCGCCATCAGCAATTCTGTTGTTATCACATACCAGAAGACTGATAACAGTGATGGTGATGTCACAGTTGTCTTGTGACATCGCCATCGCTGTCGCTGTGATGTCACAGTAAGCCTTGCTCTTATTTACCATCCATGGCGCTGGACACAATACTTCAGTCCATGTTAGGAAATGTGCCTTGTTGTCAGTTCTGATTTTGGGGGCAGACGTTATAGTCACACTCCTCAGAGAGGGGTTTGTCGCGATACACTTTTATTTGTTAATCTATTTGTTAACATTATTACAAGTTGAAAAAAAAAAAAAACAGGAAACAGATGTGCTGTTTGTGCCTCTACGGCTTGTAGCCAAGGCAGTGTGCCAACCCCAGTCCCCAGATTATCCCTCATAATCTTGATAACATACTTCATTTCAGTATCGAGTATTTTCAGCGTGCTCCGAACCCAAGATGGGCGTTCCAGGCCACTCTCAGGCCACAGGTGAGAGAGGCTGGTTAACAGTGACCCCCCCGCGCCCCGTACAGTCCCGTCTTGGCACAGGCACCGGCACCACGCTCCGGAAAGGAGGCAGCAGCGGGTGATTACCCTTCCGCTTTCGGGACGGTCCCACCGTGGACGCACACAATAAAAGTCAGCGCGCTGTGGCATTGCCCCCGGGCTCCTGCTTTGTCCGAAGTGCCCTGGCGATGTGGCACGTGCCGTCTCACCACCACATGACCTCCGTGCACGTGCATCGTGCACGCTCACGGTTCAGGGTTACAATTTTTTTTTTTTTGCCTGAAATGTTATCCTTTTTTTAAAAAAAAAAAAAAGTAATGTATCCATTCTCTTTCTCTCTTTTTTTTGTTGACAGAAATGATTTTTTTTTTCTTTTTTTTTTTTAAATGCCTCCTGAAATCTGGAAGACACGAAATTATAGACGAAGACGTGAGCTAGAAGGTTCTAAAAATGTGTTGCACGAGTGCACGCTCATCACTGAAAAAGATAAATTAAAACCAAGGTTTTATTATTTTTTTATTTCATAGTTGCGACTGAACGTGAGGCAATCATCGTTACACTTGACCAGACGTTTCAAATGGTACCCACATCCCCATACAGACTCTGAGCACCTATCGCCTGCCTGTGCATCATATGCAGGCAGGTAAAGTGTAACAGGACACCGTAACAGCGTCTGCCAAATAAATGTAATGTAATGTAATGTGCATGAATAAGGCTCTCTTCTCCAGCTGTTACACACACACACACACACACACACGTGCGCGTTCAGGTCTGGCATACCACAGATGAACACCAGTGTGACTGCCATCTCATCTTACGTACCAGCTGGCGACACATTAAAGGAAAGGCTCCCACAGGGCTAGCCGCCATGGGTATTGTGTGAGAGAGTTTTGGCATTTGCATAAAGATTCCGAGCTGCTTTCGGTCTCGCCTGTGAACGCATGGCGGGGGAAGCACCCGGCCTACAGGCGAAACTCGACGAGAAGAGCAAAAAAAAAAAAACAAGTAATGGAAGCCGTGTCTGTCCAAGACCACTGAGCATGCTGAACAGCGAAGGGTTAAAGGTCAGGCGGGGGGGGTCAGGGAACGCTACGCTGCAGGGGTCAGAGGTCAGCATTCCCGTAGGAGTCAGGACGTTCTGTACTTGAGCCGAAAATGGTTAGTTCGGCACAGAACACCCGTAGTCCTCTGTTCTTGTTTAGCCTTGCGCGTTTCACGGCCCAGCAGTGAATTACTATGACACCGTACTGCACGACCCAATCAAAAAGGACTCATGGATAAACAACCAAAATTTGGGTTGCTGCATAGTTACCGTGTGATGCAGGTGCAATCACTTTGAGAAATAACCACTGCTCAACCCATTAAGGTATGAGATCACAAACATGTGATTACGATGTACCTTAACTGAACATTCTAATGCTAATGATGTAACAATCACTGCTGGTACACATCTGAAAGCAATGGAGTTCTAGAACACTGACTTGGAATTTTGATTTCCGCCCCCCAAAAAAACTACTCTTCAAAGGGTTAAACTAAATTGTAATATCACACAGGCACGCCCCCCCCCCCCCCCAGTCATCCTGCATTGGGGCTGTTTGAATCTGGGTGCCATTAAGGAGCGATTGTATGACTGCCTGGCTTGTTCTCTTGAGTCGGGTTTCAATAAAGATTTTCCGAGCCAGAAAATAACTAGGGGTAAATGTACGTTACTCAGGATGCTCCACCGGGTTTTGGGGATAAAGCAGGAAACTCACCTTCGTTACTTCCCCCCCCCCCCCCCAGATCTTCTGCCTGCTTTTCTCTGACATCACGACACAACACATGCCATCTGTTTTTTTTTTTTAATGAATAAATTCAAAAATGTGTGCTTCAATGTAATCATCTGCAGCGGGAGGTGAGGAAAATTAACAAAAACTGATCAATTAAAAATGAAAATGAATACAATTCGGACTGCATGTGCAGTGAAACTGGGTGGTACTGTGGGCTGACAGTGTGGTGTAATGGTTAGGGAACTGAACTCAGAGGTTGCAGGTTTAATTCCCTGGCATGCGGGCCACTGCTGTGCTACACAGCATTAGTGTCAATTCAACTCTTATGTACAATATGTACAATTTAAGTTGCTTGGGATAAGGGCATCAGCTGAGTGTGTGAAATGTGCGCATGTGTGCCTGTGTATGAGGCAAGATGTGCAGTTTTGCACTGTACTCTATCTGACTTCTGTAAATTTTCGAGCTTTAGAACTCCTTTATCTCTCTCTCTGCACGCTCAGGAAGTCACCCACACACACACACAGAGGCGCAGACGGAGAGCAGGCACGCGCCCGCCCCTTTACTACTCATCTGATCGCGATTTACGTCACTGGGGCAGCGCTGCGGTTGCGGTTAGCTGTTTCGAGGACTTGCATGTCGGATACCTCGCGTTTTGGCTTCTGCACGCGCATATCGGCAAGTGCTAAGTTGTCAACGGTCGATGTGAATCATTTGGGTCTGTTGTCTGCTTTTTTAATTTTTTAAAAATGTATCTGCAGGCGCATCGCCCGGCTCGTTCCCACGGAAAGTCGCAGCTGTCTCCGGCCAGTTTGAGCATTGCCCATGCACGTGTGTATTGCCTACATATAGAAATTTAGTTCCAAACTGACTACAAGCATGCGCGTGCACGCGCACGCACGCACACAGAAAGATGTGAAATGAGCACTCACGTTCCCGTTTGATCATATTCTAGTGTAAGACCTGTAGACTTTTAATAACACAAGCGGCAAGACCTAATTCAGAGATTCATTATATTCCTTTGATCCTCCTCACAGAGATTCAAAAGAACGTTTTTCACTCCCTTGGAAATATATTAGGGAAATGGGGAGCCGACAACGGCCCATTGTTCATGGAACAATGCTCGTAACAGTCCAAAGCTACGAAGGAGAGAAACTGGGGAGAAAAATATTGATTTAAAAAAATAACGACCTTGTACTTTTCATGTTGCAGTATTATAGTGTGCGTGTTTCTCCCACATCACACCACACAAATTGCCTGGACCTTTAAATCACGGCTATGGTTACTGCATATGGGGTGTCGGGGGAGTTATTAGTTATTAGAAACACTGCCATATATTCATCTATAAGGCCGTTCTTAGAAAGTCACCCATATATATCTATAAGTTCGAAGTTTTTACCCACACAAAATACACATAATTTAAGATCTAATATTGGACTGCATTTCAAGGTACCTAATGTGCGGACAGAAGCCCGCCCCTGGTCTTGGAATGAGCAGCAGGTTAAGCTCAAGCTTGGCACACTCATTTCCTTGGCTGCCTATAAAAAAAATCTCAGAAATCTTAATTGTTGATTGCACCTGTTTTAATACTTAATCCGCCATGTCATGCTGGTTACATGTATGTATCTCTGTCACTCTGTTTGTGTATGTATCTTTGCATGACCCCTAATAGTCGTGTCTGCTTTGTACTGTATTGTATTTTATTTTAATGTGCTGTTTCTCCTTGTAATATCTTTTAACTGAGCTGCCCTCTTGGCCAGGTCTCCCTTGTAAAAGAGATTCTGTCTCAATTGGACTCTCCTGGTAAAATAAAGGTTAAATAAAATAAAATAAATAATGTTATTATATATATAAAGCAACCTCTTGGGTGCAAGAAAGCAAGATTGATTGTTGTTCTTTTTTTTGTACTTCACAGAAAGACTTGACCCAATGGAATTCCATGGAAGCCTGTTCTTGCCTTTCCACAGTTTTCCCACAGGAATCCAAAAGGTTCGGCAATTACCCAGGAATGCTAAAATCCGGATTTCACGGTTGACGTCAGCACCCCCTGCTGCACACGCACGTGTCAGACCCATGCCGCGACGAGTCTGATTCCGCGCCGGGGCTGGGCGATAAATGAGACCCTTCCGTTTTCAGTTCAAATGTAATCGCGTGCTAGACATGAAAAGCAGAAAAGAATGCTTCTCCAGCTTACAACAGTGAGTTTTTATCCAATAAGAAAATTAAAGGACGGCTTTTTATTTGGTGACAAGTTTCAGCATTAAAATGTATGGCTCAAAGCTGTGGCACTGTGTGCATATGCCTATTTAACTTGTGGTCGCGTGAGATGTAGAATATGTTACGGGACGGCTAACACTGACGAGAAGAGAGCTATATCTGTCAATGACGACAAAATGGTGACCTGTGGCACACCCGGTATATCACTGGGAGGAGCTGCCGCGTTCACTTACGGAAACTTCACCCAACCTCGTGTGTCACTGCTGTGGACTTAAGATGCACAACATGACCATGACAGAGCTCGAGCACGAACCACTGTTGCACGGCAACGCGGCCCAGTTCACGAGTGCCACTGCCTGAGAGTTCTATGCAACTTTTTTTTCTTTTGAATGCCTGCCAGACAGCCCATTAAAATGACTGTGATTGACTCTGTTTTCTGAATTGTAGTATCAATGGCCTACTGACTTACTTCTGGTAGCCTAATGAAAAGCTTTCAGTTAGATATTTATCGGTAAGTAAAAGAACACGCAGTTCCAATCCGTCCAAATTCTGTTTTCCAGCTATTTTAGTTCCAGAGTTTTAGGGCGCTGTGTCTTCTCCAAGGAAAATGATTTCAAGGCATTATCCTGTCACCG
This sequence comes from Anguilla rostrata, assembly GCF_018555375.3. Taxonomy (NCBI): domain Eukaryota; kingdom Metazoa; phylum Chordata; class Actinopteri; order Anguilliformes; family Anguillidae; genus Anguilla; species Anguilla rostrata. The sequence goes on along the minus strand of NC_057938.1, from coordinate 54,255,479 downwards.
TGCCCACGTGGGCTCTCAAGTAAAAAAAAAAAAAGAGAAAAATGACAGAAAAGAAAACGACGATGTCTAATGACAGGATTGCATGCAAGCACTAGGGTGGTGTGATAAAGCCACGGAGCGCGCGGCCCCCCGTAGGAAGGAAGGAGTCACCCGGCGAGGGCGCGCGCTGACTGGAGACCCCGGTTTAACGGCCGAGCGAGGGGAGCGGCAGGCAACCTTCCAGCACAGTGGAAAGGGCGGGGGAGAGATCTGTCTTCGCTGACGGGAGCGCTAAACCACGCCAGCGCTTTGTATTTAAAGCGTTGCCGGTCTACCCTGAAATAGACATGCGCACTACCTATTCCTGGAAGCCAGTCGCTTGAGCACGCCTGATCACCACGGCGCGTGACAAATTACCGCACAGGGCTGCGCATTTTAAAACTAATAAGTGATAAAAAAAAAAATGAATTCCTGCCCTACGCCCTTGAAATAAAGCTGTTTAAATCGCACAGTCTCCCCTCTGTGTGTCTGCCAACATAAAATAATTATTAACTTGATATTACGGTGACGCAGACACACGTGTGTTCAGGTCCGTGCAGGTATACCACTGTGTATGTGTCTTGACTTGTCTCGCACCGATTTAGTAGCTGAAAAGCAGTCAGGTTGCAGGGCGGACGGATGTCGATGTGTACACACACAAACGGTATCTTTCTTTCAATCTCCCTGAAGAAGTACCTAGCTCGGAAGGGGGGGTGCATACCCATTTTTTGCTACTGTTTTCATTATGACTGCATGCTTGTTTCCGCTGGGGAGAAATGTCTGTCTGTAGCATTAGGTAAGTTTCAGATGTTTTAAACCAAAACTGTACAGTAGCCTTGCAATATTCTTGCCGACTGGCGGTGTTGCCTGAGGCGTACAGTATTTTACAATGCTACTACGTTGCCTCGTCTTGTTTTTGGTGTCTGTAAACGTTGGTGTGAGGGAACGGATAAATGAAGGCGGTTTGTTGCCGAAAGTCCAATGGCGAAACCGAAAAAGAAAACATTTCCTTTGAGTATTAAACGAAACTAAATGTTTAATCTTCGTAGGAATAATTATCATTTTGTGAATACATTCGTTCTGTGAAACTAGACGTAAATGTCGTTTTTATAGTTTACTGGGCATGCTTTCTTCAAAAGCTGCTGCATTATCGCACAGTATTATTTTATTGTCAGAGGAAGCGACATTTAGACGGCTTTCTCATCGGTGCAGGTTTCATTTCAACCCTGGGGAGACCACAGGAGAAAGGGAGACATGATACACACCCCACTCCGTCCCCCAAAACTTGAAAATCATTTGTCATTGTCTCGGCCATGTCTACCACCAAACCTGCGCGTATGGGTTTTCTCAATCGCGGGTCAAGGCTTTCGATGCAAACACTGCGCAGTAGAGACCGCTGAATTGATTTAAGCACTGTGATCTGAGGATGGGACGTGTGATTGAGGTTCACAGTACAGCAACCTCGTGCTGAGGAGTTGCCCGAACGCTCGGCGGTTTAAACCCCACGTTAAGGTCTGCTGGCCCAACCGCGACTCAGTGTGGAGGGCAGGGGAATCGCACAACAGCACCCTGAAAAAAACAGATTGAAGCTATTAGATATGGATGTGCACCTGAATGAGAGTTACCTCTATAGCAGTGTTCGAATTACAGGCGGAATTGGGGGGGGGGGGGGGGGGGGTCTGAGTCTGACCCCCTAATGAAGACTTGGACCCCCCCCAGAAGAGGTCGAAACAACATGTTGGGGCTTGTCGAAACATTTATATATCCTTCTTACCTGTAATTGTAAATATTGTAATATATTTCCCATCAGTGATGTTACTATGTTGGTCCCTAGTGACACCACTGATGGGAAATATATTGTAATATTTAAGATTACAGGTAAGAAGGATATATAAATGTTTTGACACCCCGACCTGTTGTTTTTACCTCTTACCAATTCTGCCCATAATTCGAACACTGCTCTATAGTAAAACGAAAATATAGCCAAAAACAGATAAGCAAAGAAAAAGAAAAAAAAAAGATGCCCCCCCAACCCCAACACAGGCCACAAGTGTGCTTTATTAATAAGAAGCTCTTTCTAAACTAGTATTCCTTTTCAGTGATTATTCAGTTGGTCTAATTTCTACAGATGCAAAAGTCGTTTTGAAGAGCTGTTAGATAAAACTATATGATGTATCCTTTAAAACCATAGAGTTTTATTTTGTCCGTCATTTTGTTTTTTTAGCCGGTAACATACGTAATGGATGCAAATTGATAGGAAAGTTTATGCCTTGAATGGAATGTGGTATAGCTGCTTATTTTTTCTGGTAACACTGTTGTTTACCAGCAGTTTGCCAGGGGGAGTTTAAATGTAATATTTTGCAAAAAAAAAAAAAAAAAAAGTATATTTTGCTGAGCGTGATATATATGACTCACGGTGATAATACTGCCCATGGTTATGCTGAACTATTGAATGGTTTCTGCTGTTAGATTTAATTAGACTTTGGTTCCATCTACAGGTTGGAGTCAGTCACGACAGTCAGTCGTTTCTTATTTACTGGCCCGTTAATGCTTCTTCTCAGTGGACATTGCACTCGTGTAATGAGGAGCTAATTTGTTAGGTTCTAGCCTCGCTCGTCAGGCCCAGGGCCTTGCAGTCCTATGAGGTTGGCTAGGCTGACAATATGACTGCTAAAAGGAGTGTCCTCTCGCTAAAGAAACCATCAGAAATCTGGGATATGCTTTCGCTAATAAACCAAGGTGAAGTTACTTCTTATGACTGACAGTCTTGTGTAGATAGGGCTCCTATGTAATTCAAGCCAACTCAACCCTCGGCCTTCAATATTTTGCTGTCTAAGACTTGCGTGAACCAATCGGATTGCGGCCTCTTCCTTTCCAACCGTGTGGTGTCTGATTGGGTGAAGTGATGGAGAGGTCTGAATCAAATTTGACAGCCATGTTTTTGAAAACAAGATTCAGATTCACTGATATTTAATGTCCCTTTCAAACGGATTTCTGCCACCCCTTAACTTGACCCAGGAGCTAAGGGGTGGCAGTTGCTATCCCCTGGAACCCAAAATGGCACCCCTGGTCCCAGGACTGAAGATAAAAGTTAGCATTTGAGCTAACTATACTCTCTGCAGTAGGCCTAGTTTGAGCCAAGCAGGCGGTTGTACAGGGTGATGCTCTCCGGTCTGTAGTGCTCCCTTGTCCCCAGTTAGACATTTGAGTGAATGAATGAATGAATGAATTCAATGAATTCAATGAATCGTTGCATTTATACAGCATTTTTCTGAATGCTCAAATTGCTTTTCAGTAATTAGGGGCGACATAGCTCAGGAGGTAAGACCGATTGTCTGGCAGTCGGAGGGTTACTGGTTAAAACCCTGCCATGGGCGTGTCGAAGTGTCCCTGAGCAAGACACCTAACCCCTAACTGCTCTGGCGAATGTGAGGCATCAATTGTAAAGCGCTTTGGATAAAAGCGCTATATAAATGCAGTCCATTTACCAATTAGTGGGAACTCACCTTTTACAGTTCACATTTAGCTCATGGCGAAGCTACAATTCTCTGACTTGCAATCCGTTCGTACGTCTGGATATGCATTCTAGCCTTACACCCAGCCGGCCAGCGGGGGATAGGCTCCTCCCCTGCGGCCGAGCAGGTTTATTCCCATGGGGGAGTTTTTTTTTTTCCTCACCACCATCTGAGGGGTTTTCTCCCCACTGGGAAAAAAAAAAAAAAAAAAAAGATTTAACCTAATGTGCTTGATTATTTCATGTGCTTGATCATTTGTTTTTTTTTTGCCCTTCTGTTACGTTTTAGAGTGCCTGTAGAAATAAAATAGATTTGATTTGAAATATATGCCGAAGCAGTCTGGGTTAGAAGTCCCTTTGCTTAAGGGCACAACAGCAGCACGTCCTCCTTGGCGGTTTAACCCTCAAGCTCGGAGCTGCTAGCCCGCTTACATAAACATTTGCACGTCGCCTCCAACCCGCAAACCCAGAATACCCCCTAATGACTCAGAAGGCTGTGCATTAGGACTTTACTTTCCCTCCCCCACAGCGTGCTCTGTAATGAATGTACTAACATTCGTGCTGAAAACCCTGCATTCACACCGCCCCCCCCCCCCCCCTTGGTTGTCAGACATTAAAAGACATTAAAATGATGGCTGATCATATAACTGTCACAGAGTTCATGTGAGTACCCAGTCAGGATCAAAAAACGTGGTGTAATCCGAACAAAATTTGCACCATCAGAGTTGATTTAACGCCAAACATTTAGCGGTGTATTGGAACAAATGAGAAGTCTGCGGTAGCACCGCGGGGACGAGGTAAAGGAGAGCAGCTACGCCAAGACCCCAGTATTTGCATGAAGGCGATTTGTATTCCTGTCCAGCAGGTGGCGCCAAAACCACACGACAAATGCCGCAGTGGTTCTTGAGTATGATTCAATATATCTTTGAAATGACTCATTTTCACAGTGTTTTTTTTGCTTAGTTCCCCCTTTGGTCGCACAAACATTTATATCTAACTTAAAATGAAATACCCATATGACTGACTTGAGAGCTTCAAATGTGTAGCTTTTATTTTTCATGTTTTTTTTTTTTTCCATTTTCACTGTGGGAACAATAAAAAAAATGTTGTAATGAACAGTACCACAAGGTTGTAATGAGTGAATTTACTTTTTAAATTACCTTTTAAGGAGTTAAACCATTTAAACCAGTTAAACCATTCAAGTGTTATTTTGATACAGTTTTAAGCATATTTTATTCATAAGGATAAAAAGCATAACAAGTAATTCGCTCTCTATTTTCACTGAAAGTTGCCACTCTCCTGCAAAATGGCAATGTGAGGTGAAATGTCAAAGTAGATTTGTTGTTTTTTGTTAAAAAATGTTTTTCAGTTTTTCTGAATCTTTTGCTGAGTGTGTGCGTTTCTAGGCAATTAATAAATAATAATATTATATTTACATTACATTATATTATAAATATATTACCTTGTTGATTAAAAAAAACCCCTGGGTGGAGAGGCAGAAAAATATTTATGTATGTATATGTTTGTCTCAATTTTTAATCACTGCATATTTTCTTTTTGTCCAGTTATAGTCTCCTGTGCTTAGATTTGAACTGGAGGGCATTTTTAAAACTATATTTAATGGAAAATAAAGAATTCTATTCTGTTATTCTATTATTATATAATAATAGGATTATAGGATTTTAATATAATCTATAATACTTTGATATAAGCTTATTTTTCTTGTTATTTCTATATATTCTCATGTTTTTAGTCATAAAATCAGTTTTTATTATTGGAGATAGCTGTCAGACACTGTACCGATGGGCTGCTTGAACAAAGACCAGAAAAAGTAAAGAACTGAGAAAAATAAATTTAAATTTTTACCTTTAGACCCAGACTAAAACTCAAGCAAACATCTGATTTTATTTTTGTACATACTGTAAATATTTTATTATTTACTTACCTGTATTCTGCATTTTCGGCTGATTATTTATACACTTTTAGCGATTCAGTTTTTGTATTATGAAATATATTTTACTGCTGTGAAAAAGTTTGAGCACTACATATTTATATGCATTATGAAGTGTTTTACTGCAGTTTAAAAAGTTTAAGCATTACATGTGTATCTGTGTAATGAAATATATTTTACTGCCGTGTAAAAAGTTTAAGCATTACTTGTGTATCTGTGTAATGAAATATATTTTGCTCTTAAGTGACTGCATCAAGCAGGCATTGTGTGGAGCTAGTTAGCTGCTGGTTTGTGGGGCAATTGCTTGGTCACCAGCTGCTTTTCATTTGCTAATTAGGGCTTGTAGTCTGGCTTGGAGCGACGCTAGCGTCGCTCCCTCCCAGTTTGTGTCATTGCATCCCTATCCTTCTACCATCACCCTTCCTCTCTCTACTCCCTGTCCTCACTGCTATGCTATGTGCCCATCCCATCCCAACCTGTTCTCTCCCCTTCAGAACTCGCTTCTGCAGGCGAGGCCCCCCGCGGCGACGGAACCCCTCCAACCTTCGCTATCCCTCATTGACCCCCTGTGACAACTTCACGGTCGCAGGAGGGCTATGGAACTGCCAGTCTGCTACGCGGAAGGCTGACTTCATTTCAGCCTACGCGTCCCTCCTCTCTTTACATTTCCTTGCCCTCACTGAGACCTGGATCACACCAGGCAACACTGCAACCCCTGCAGCCCTCTCCTCCTCCTTCTCCTTCTCTCACACCCCCGCCCATCTGGCCGTGGTGGGGGCACAGGTTTGCTGATCTCTCCCTCCTGGAAATTCTCTGTTCTCCCCCTCTCTCACCTCTCCATCTCTACCTTTGAATACCACTCTGTCTCAATCACCTATCCTGTTAACTTGTATATTGTAGTTATCTATCGCCCTCCAGGGCCCCTGGGAAACTTCCTTGATGAGCTCGACACCCTGCTGAGCTCCTTCCCAGAGGATGGCACCCCACTGATCCTCCTGGGAGACTTCAACATCCACCTTGATGCCTCCCACTCCGCAGCCTTCCTGCCTCTTCTTCACTCATTCGATCTCTCCCTAATGCACTCCCCACCAACACACAAAGCTGGCAATCTCCTAGACCTGGTTATCCTGAGGAATTGCTCCTCTTCCAATCCCACAGTGACCCCTCTGCACCAGTCTGACCACCACTTCATTTCCTTCTCCCTCCCTCTTACTCCCCTCCCTCCCTCCCCTCCATCCACTCCTACTGTCATGGTCCGCCGGAATCTCCGCTCCCTCTCTCCCTCCTCTCTCGCTTCCAGTGTCACTGCTTCACTCCCCACTCTTGAATCCTTCTCCAACCTTCCCACTGACTCTGCATCCTCCACTCTGTCTTCCTCGCTCTCCTCAGCACTTGACTCTCTCTGTCCTCTAGTCTCCAGGCAGGCACGCTCGTCCCCTCCCAGTCCGTGGATGTCTGACCCCCTCCGAACCAACCGGGCCAGCCTACGTGCAGCGGAGAGGAAGTGGAGGAAATCCATGGCTCAATCCGACCTGTCTGCCTACCAGTCTCTACTAGCTACATTTTCTACCGCTGTAACCTCTGCCAAAATTAATTATTATCAAACAAAATCCATAAATCTGCCTCTAACCCTCATCAGCTGTTCTCCATTTTCTCCTCTCTCCTCAGCACTCCTTCCCCACCTCAGTCCTCCCTCGCTGCAGATGACTTTGCAGTTTTCTTCGATGAGAAAATTGCAGACATCCGCAGCTCCTTCACGTCCACCACCACCCTTCCCCACTCCCCCAGCTCTGTTCCCTCCCCTTGTTTCTCCACTTTCTCTCCCCTCACTGACTCTGATGTTTCCCAGCTCCTACTCTCCCACCGCCCTACCACCTGTGCTCTTGACCCCATCCCTTCCTCTCTCCTCCAGACCATCACACCTGACATCCTCCCATATGTCACCTCCCTCGTGAACTCCTCCTTGTCTTCTGGACGTTTCCCCTCCTCTTTCAAGCTGGCCCACGTCACCCCACTGCTGAAAAAGCCCACTCTGGACCCCTCTGTCATCCAGAACTACCGTCCTGTCTCCCTTCTCCCTTTCCTATCCAAAACAATTGAACGAGCTGCTTCTAATCAACTCTCCTCTTTTCTCTCCCTGAACAACCTCCTAGACCCCTACCAGTCTGGCTTCAGACCTGGCCACTCGACAGAGACCGCACTCCTCTCGGTCAATGAGTCGCTTCACGCCGCACAAGCAGCCTCCCATTCATCTGTCCTGATCCTCCTAGACCTTTCTGCCGCCTTTGACACCGTCAACCATCCCATCCTCCTGTCCTCCCTGGCAGCTATGGGGATCTGTGGCACAGCACTTGACTGGATTGAGTCCTACCTCTCCGGTCGCTCCTTCCAAGTCGCCTGGGCTGGTGCAGTATCAGCACCTCGCCCCTTGCCACAGGAGTTCCCCAGGGCTCTGTCCTTGGTCCCCTCCTATTCTCCCTGTACACCCAATCTCTTGGTCCTGTAATCTCTGCCCATGGGTTGTCCTATCATTGTTATGCCGATGACACCCAACTCTTTCTCTCCTTCCCGCCCTCTGACACTCAGGTCTCTGCTCGCATCTCTGCCTGCCTGAGGGACATCCAGAGCTGGATGGATAACCACCATCTTAAGCTGAACCCAGGCAAGACGGAGATGATCTTCATCCCTGCTCCATCCTCTAACCTTCTTGACTTTTCTATTTCCCTGGGGGACACTGTGGTGTCATCATCACCCACCGCAAAAAACCTTGGAGTGGTGATGGACAACAGACTGTCCCTCTCCCAGAACATCACGGCGGTGAGTCGAACGTGCAGGTTCTTCCTGTACAACATCCGGAGAATCCGCCCCTTCCTCACCACCTACGCAACCCAGCTCCTGGTTCAAGCGATGGTCCTGTCCCGCTTGGACTACTGCAACTCGCTACTGGCTGGTCTGCCAGCATCCGCCATCAGACCCCTGCAGCTCATCCAGAATGCTGCAGCGCGTCTGGTCTACAACCTCCCAGACATTCCCATGTCACCCCCCTGCTCACTGACCTCCACTGGCTGCCTGTTATGGCTCGCATCAAATTTAAGTCCTTGGTGCTTGCATACCAGGCAGCTAAGGGGTCAGCACCAGGGTACATTCAGAGGATCATCAGACCCTACACACCAGCCAGACCTCTCCGTTCTGCCACCTCTGGACGCTTGGCACCTCCCCCTCTTCGCGTCTGCACTTCCCGCTCCCGTCTGCTGTCTGTCCTGGCCCCTCGCTGGTGGAATGACCTCCCGTGACGGTCAGAACAGCAGAGAATCTCACCACTTTCAAACGCAGACTGAAGACTCATCTCTTCAGGCTGCACCTCTCCCCACCCCTCCCTAGCCTATAGTTCAGCTCATTGTACCTAGCTAGGATAATTTGATTGTTAGTGTATCTGGTAGGATTGTTTTTGTATGATTAGGTGTGATTCCAGTGCTAGTTTGTACTTTGTACTTGGTAGGATTCTTGCTGCTGAACAAGCTTACTCTACAGGGTTGGAGTCCTGATCGATGTGGTCACTTCTGGCACTACGATCCTTACTTCACTCTAGTGTTTCTTTTGCGCCTCTACATCTTGAAACCTATGCACTTGTTGTACGTCGCTCTGGATAAGAGCGTCTGCTAAATGCCTGTAATGTAATGTAATGTAATGTAATTTTACTGCCGTGTAAAAAGTTTAAGCATTACTTGTTTTTATGTGTTATTAAGTATATTTGACACAGAACTGAGTGCTCATGACACATCAGAGTGAAAAGTTCAGAAGAGGAGTGTGAAAAAAAAATCCCTGTTCAAGTTTGTGTTTATGACTGAACCCAAAGAGGATGGGTGGGAAAGAGTACATCTGCATATACATTACCTAAAGTAAAACCCTACTCATTACAAACCATGAAAATCTCACGGTGAAATGCGCACAGTGTAAATTAACAGCGTCTAAATTAGTCTGCTGGGGCTACACTGAAATGTACTCTCCCCGAGTGAAATGTGCAAAATGCGAGTCTGGAAATTTTTTATTGTGGTTCTTGCCTGTTTTCCTCGGTCCTCAATGTGTCGGAAGAGCTTATCTTTGCTAAATCTTTGTTTGTGGGGGAAGTGCTGTTAACATTACATGTGCATTATGTATTATTTGCCAGATGCTTTCATCCGAAGTGACGCACAATAAGTACGTGCCGAAGACCAGCAGAAGAAATACAAACGCAGGTCAGGTAAAGTACAGTTCTCACGAAGTAGCGGCTATCCTTGAGCATCCCGTCTAGTTCACGCAGTAAAGCTTTATAGCTGAGTCAAACATTAAATGAAAGTTCTTCCTGTTTTACAGAACATCACATCCCGGTGAGCTGTTTGTGAGATGACTAGGGGGAGAATGACGGAGTGTAGCTCCGTGGGTAAGGAACCGAAAGGTCATAGGTTCGATTCCCGGGAAAGGACACTGCCGTTGTACCCTTGAGCAAGGTACTTAACCGAAATTGCTTCAGTATATATCCAGCTGTATAAATGGATACAATGTAAAAATGCTATGTGAAAGTTGTGTAAGTCGCTCTAGATAAGAGTGTCTGCTAAATGCCTGTAATGTAATGGAATGTAATGTAATGTAATGTAATGTAATGGAATATGTGCTTTCGAGAGGGGAGAGTCAGACTCGGACTCAACTGGCGTCTGACGGGACGTTGTCGGGTCTCCGTGACAGTAGAGCCGCCTGTCTCATCAGTTTCCTCCCCCTCTCTGAATATAAAGTGCAGCTCTGTGAAACTGGAAGCTGGCCAAACCCTGTGTGGGCTCTGTGCTGGTCCCAGTGGAAGACAGAAAGACCTTTCCGTTTTATTTGGCGTAGAGTTTTATTCACGCAAACTGGAATTAGAAACGTATGGCCTCAATTGTACATGTGTGTGGTTGTTGAATCCAGAGTAAGACTGAATACTGTTTTGAAAACAAAAAGACTAAATTAGCTGATTAGTCTAGATATATTTTTCTTCCTGTCCCATTCATATTTTCCACTGGTCTTAAATGAATCATAAATATACCTATTTGTTGTGTTCTTCAGTCACTCTAATCAGTACATCTTCGTTTATCATCTCTGAGAAACCACATCCTCTTGTGCCTGCAAACACTTCTGCATGGAGCGGATATTCTTGGTCTACCCTGACAGGAAAGGGTTAAAACACCAAATGTCTGATTGATTTCATCTCCTTCAAACCCCTTCTCATTGCGGTTGGGTTCTTCGACGAGGAATTCTTTGCGATAGAATATTTCCATTTTTAGATGTTGTTTGCCAGTGTGATCACATTTTGTTTTTTGTTAAATGCTAAACCTTTGCTCTCCATATAAGACTAGAGGCCCATTGATTATGGCTGACCTGTAGAGATGTGCACATATTTTCTTGTTTTAGAAAAAAAATGGGGCTGAAAAAAAAACAGATACTTGACTAGTCCGAGTTTTGCATGTTAATATCGTTGGTTATGTTATATATATATATATATGATCATTTGCAATGGAAGATAACCAAGGACACTAAGATGCCAAACTCGGGTTAGTGAAATATCTGTTTTTTTCCATTTCAAAGGTACAATCCTGTCTTTTTTTTATATATATACATATATATATAATATATGTATATCAAATATAGTGTTTAAAGATGGGACTCACATATGGCTCTCACAGCCTGTAGAGGCCCTTATCTGAATGAACTTAAATGAAATGGATTGAAATGAAATAAAATGGATTGGAATGGAATTAATTGAAATGGAATGGAATGTAAAATGGAATGGAATGCAATTGAATGGCATGGAATGGAATGAAATGAAATGAAACTGCTTTGTCTTTTGACAGTCACAGACGTGTCTGAGGCAGTGCAGAATGCTTCTCAGGGGGTCACTACTGGGCTTCTGTGACAGTTTGGCATCCTGGACCCTGAAACCTTCCAGCTAGAGATGCCCTTGATATCCCATGATGCAGCGCTGTGGCATAAGGGGAAGGAGCTGGTCAGAATATGGAAGAAAAGGGCAGGTAAACTTTCAAACTTTTTTTACTTTCCTCTGTGGGGGGTAAAAACTAAATGCTCTATACTGGAATAAGGCGGAGTTCTGCTCTTCCAAACCTTGTGTTTGGCACATTAGTGTGATCTTTGAGCAGGTTCAGCAATAACCAAAATAAAAAATTAAAGACACAGCAGCCCTCCAGTACTGGAGTTAAACTTGCAGACGCTGTGGCTCCTCCAGGACTGGAGTTAAACCCGCAGGCCCTGTGGCACTGCAGGACTGGAGTTAAACCCGCAGGCCCTGTGGCGCTCCAGGACTGGCGTCTGACAGCTCTGGGCCCGTGGGAGTGTGTGAGCTGAATCACTTTCTCTTTCCCCGCTTTGCAGTCGCCGACTGGCCCTCTCCCTTTTTACGAGAAAGCTGAGCGTGGCCCTCGCGCCGCTGAGATCAAGCGCCTCTGACGTCAGCGCTCTCTGCGTGGGCGGCTCAGCTCCGCTCACTGAGCCTGCTGGGTATTTCCTGTGGACACCGAGGCAGGGTCAGGTGTGCTGGGTATTTCCTGTGGACACCGAGCGAGGGTCACATGACTTATGTGCTGTGGACTCAAAGCTCTGTGGTGGTGGTGGTGTGGTGTGTGTGTGTGTGTGTGCATGCATGCATACATACATGTGTGTGAGTGTTTTTTTTTAAATGGGTGAACAAATTAGGGAGCAATGTCCCAGCCACCCTTTGGAAATAGAAGATAGACGTAAAAATAAGATATATATTCCTAATGCAAGAGTTTGGGCTTAAAAGACTTAATTATTCGTTTTAGGATTTATCATTTGCTTGTTTGACTCATTCTGCTCAATGCATTTGAGCACTTGGCTAAATGCAATTTGAATAGTCAGGCCGGTCAGCTGACTGTTGCTAGCAAGAAGCTTAGCCCTCATTTTCGTACCGTCCCCGAGTCCCTCTGCGTGTTAAGTATGCCTCTCTGTGTCCTATATGAAGGCACGTATGTTCTGAATTTCTCAGCTTGTTCCGGAGAAGTTTAAAAGTGACTGTAGGGTGCTCTGGGCCCCTGATCGCTGCAGGTCTGTGGTGCGGCGCATGGCATGCGTGGGTGGGTTGCGGCTGCAGTTGCGCTGCGCAGCTTCCTGCAGGGCGGCGAGCAGCGGGTGATTTCCAACGCTGGGATTTAAAACGCACCGCTGCGAGAGAGAGAGAGAGAGAGAGAGAGAGAGAGAGAGATAGAGAGAGCGGCCATTCCCACATGACTCACATACACACACGCGCACACGCACACACATGCATACATGCACACACACTGCACGCATACACACACGCACACACACACACACACAAACGCACACACACACGCATACGTGCACACACACACTGCGCAAGCACACGAGTACGCACACACACACACATACATGCACACACACGCGCATACACACACACACACGCACACATACATGCACATCTACACACACACACACACACACATACAGAGTTTGTGGTAACTTTCTTGATTACCCGCTTCCACTGTATTGTGTTACCCACGCCATAGTTTTCTTTGTACCAAAGGATTATTATTTTATATAAATATAAAAAAAGCACAAAAGGCCAAATAAATTCATGCCCATGAAAGCCATTCTGAGAGAAATGCAGACGGCAAAGAACCGGCAGCTACTGTGATGTTCAGACCTTTCATTTGTAATTTTGGAACTTGACAGGAGAGGCTTTGAGTCATTCTCCATGTCAGTATTGGTCTGAGTTGTTTGAAGTGCGGAGGGGTTTGTTGTTGATTTAGACAAGCTGATGATTTCTGCCTGAGTTAGATCTGTAGAATGTGGAAGATTGAAGAGCCAGCCAGTCAGATCTGTAGAATTTCCGTACAGTGCTTTCACATCTGGTCCGCGAACAGTCATCGTCCGAACGCCATATGCGTTCGACGACTCCTCCCGTCTCTGAAATGACCAATGGCTGAACCGTGTGGTACAGTGAAAGCCCCTTCCGACCACATATTTACATATTCATCTGTTCAGCAGAGCAGCTTGAGAAGGAACAAGCTTTCATGAGGCCAATGGCGTCAGTATGCTTACTGATAGCAGGGTGCTGTTAGTGCCATACTGTGAGGTGGGCGGGGGGGGGGTACATGGACCCCCAAGGCTAGCCAGGGACCCCTAAGGTGCCTTCAGTGACCCCCCGTTGAAAACGCAGGCCACAGTGCAAATTGAGTTGCAGGCTTATATGGTTATGCGGGAGTAGTTAGTCTGGTGCGGTTGTGGTCCCGTCGGGCTTGTGTGTTTATCTCAGTGGGTCCCAGAGTGTACGTTCCAACCTGGAATTGAATAGAATCAACTCTGGAATTACACGCTGTGTCCTGTAGAGGGTGCTAGTGTCACATGTTTTGGGAGGCTGCTTGCCGTTCAAATAAACTTCAGTTAGAATGTTAGTGAATAATTTGCGCTATTAACTCTAATAACAATGCTGTTCTGGAACTGTTCTGGTCATGTTTCATTGTCCATCACAGTATAATGGACAATATATCATTGAAACAAAAATCACATTCAATCAACGGAAACAACTTTTAATATTGGATGGGTTTTGTTTAATCTATACTTGCATCAGCATGTAGGAAAATAACGTAGGGGATTTTTTTGTCTTATACAATTTGTTTTGCCGTTGTTGAAGGTCTGACACTGAATAAAAGTTTCATAATGAAAGAACTACACGTACTGGGCTATAGAAAGTAGGAGGCGAAAAAACAGGTTCTGAAGATGTTATGTTATGAAACGGTGACAATGAGGCAAGATTAGTTCAGATAAACTTCGAAGGAGGATGAGATGGAGAGCGAGAAAGAGAGAGAGAAAAAGAGAGAGAGAGAGAGAGATAATTCACCTGTTTACCAGGGAATACCCGCGCCTGAGCGGCGTTTTGCATACTCGGCACTTTGCATTGTAAACGAGCCCTTCTCAGATTTAGATAGGAGCGGACGGGCGCCTGGCTGCTGCTGGGCTCTGGCCAGTCCGCGCCCGGGCCGGGCCCTCCTCTCGCGCCCGTTTATTACGCGCTAACGATCGCAGGGCCGTCGCCCGGGTGCGGGCACGCCGTCCCGCCAGGTCACGGCTCGCCAGGGCGGCACGCTCAAAAGCGCGGGTCACGCCGCTACGTGGGCACAGCCATTTACATAGATAGTTTTCGTTCTGCCGCTTGCGATGTGTACACACTTCAGGGGGAAATGTCCCGCTCGTTACTGGCGCTTGGTGACGCGTCGTGTAACGTGCCGCAGAGTGCGACGACTCTTTGTAAATCTTTAGTGTTTGCAGCGCTCTCTTCTCTCCGTATCGCGTGCGGAATATCGCCGAAACCTGCTTTTCGAGAACGGACCGGCTCCGCGGAGAGGAGCGACGGGCGCCCTGCGGCCGAGCGGCGAGCCGCCACGCGCACCCCGTGAGCCCCGCGGGGCGCGAACGACCGTGAGGTCAGAGGTCGTCTGTCGAGTGAGCTGGGTGGGAAGCGTGGCTTCGCGCGGAAAGGCCTCCGTCTGTATTTCCGGGCCGCTTGTGATGAAAATATTGGGGGGGTCATTTCATTTGAGCTTGAGTCCCCGGAATCTGTTCTGGAGATAATGCAAGTCTGATCACAATGGACCCAGCAGTGATCCACTATGATCCAGCACTGATTCCTGTCGATTCCAGCAGTGATCATGTGTGACCCAGCACTGATCACAATGTATCTCTGCGGTGATCCAATCTTATATGTTTGATTGGTAGCAGGAACTGTATGGGCCCAGCAGAGACTCTTTTTCCGTGACAGGAAATGGAAATACTCTTGATGCATCTCTGCCATCACTTGATCATTTCCCCTGTGGGGGGCGGAGGAGGGGGACACCGTACTGTTAAACACCAGGGAGCTCATCTGTACTGTAAGTCAAAGTGCCACAACGACAAAAAAAGTGGCAGAATCAGCATCTGTTTTCTTGAGAAACGGCACTGAAACTCACCTCCCCAACACCACCCCCCCCCCCCAAAAAAAACCCCCATGAAATATGATGATTCTGCGCTAGTTGTGTCTGTCAATCAGACCATCCAGAGGGTGGGCACCGCCCTGCCACAGTTCTGATGTGTTTCAGGAAGTGTGTCTTTATTCAGATATCGGTGTGAATTGCAGCGCAGCGCAGGCCTGGTTCTGCTTTGTGTGTGCCACGCGCCGCGAATCGAAAAACCATTCCGTTAGAGGTGATTGGACGGAGTGCGATGGCGATCGGCACGTTGTCTGTCCTCGGACCAGAGGTCCTGGGGTTCCACGTTAAGGACAGCCCTGTCGGGGTCTTGTGATTTTGGAAATTGGCCTAAATGCATTTTTAAAAATGCGCACAAACGGCGTTCTTATCGCTGGTTATTCTCCTGTTGATTCTCCTGTTTTCCGCCCTCTTCCTTGGTGAAAAAGATATAAATCTGGTCCTCTTTTAGGAGGGTGTACCTGTACAGTGTACATCACGCGACGCATGACAGGTAGATGACTGAAGTTATGCTTGTCCACACGATGATCTCACCTTTATCTGATCGCATACAGTCAGTGTGTCGCTGTAAATATTTATACATCAAACATGGGGCTTCATGGAGAGCTATGAAGTATGTGTGTGTGTGTGTGTGCACACGTGTGTATGTGTGTGTGTGTGTGTGTGTGTCTTACACACTTGCTCCAAATAAATGCCCTCTTGCAAATGACTTTTGAAGATTCTTCTTAATAGGAGAGGAAGAACTGCATTCTGGGTAGAATAAAGTTACCTGTTTAGCAGTTCTGTCTAAGCAGTGCTGTCTCGCCCAGGAGTGACTTGAAAACACTGCATTGTGATTGGACAATATGTCTTGTTTGTCATGTTGCATGTCAACAACACACCATTTTGTAATGGTCTGAAAGAAACCTGTTTTTTTGGTAACCTGGTTGACAGGTTCAAATTGACATCCTCCTTTTATGAGTTTATTTAGTGTATATCAGCAGTGCAGAAGGACCTGTGAGCATGTTTCAGTGCTCTAAGCTTTTAAACCATGACTGCTGCAAAAATCTCTATGGCATGACTGCAGCATTAACAAGAATAAAAATAAATTTAAAAAAACCTTGTTTATGTTGTTCTATTTTTTTTTTTGGATAATTGCTTAAAACCAGTGCCTTTGGCGTATAAACAAAGACCATTGAAGCAGAACAGAAAGGAATCTTCCTTACTTACACACAACAGTTACATGTTTACTCTTAAAACACACATCAACACACATGCACAATCTTAATGTCGATATCAAGACGTTATTATAGCTGAAAGTAAAAGTACATGCTGCAGCAGTATGATCTGATGCACTCCTAGCATTAGTTTAATCCCAATCCTAGCAAAAACTCAAGTTGCATGAACAAATATCTGCAACCATTGATTTGCTTTGAGATTGAAATTTGTTTTGCTTCCATATTGGTAAAGAAACATATTTAGTAAAGACACGTTTTTAACATTTTGCTGCCAACTTAGGTTTGCCGACAGATTTTCAGAAGTTCTGTTTTTGTTAATTACTGTGTGGAGGGCACATGCTTTGTGCATGAATAACTTGGCTTTTTGGGTTTTATTTAGATGAACAGTACAGTACGCGCCGATCATTCTACAGTGGCCAGAGAAATATCCCGGCAACCGCTCGTACGATATCGGGTAGCGGTGGCCGGTGACTTAGTCGGAGGAATGTTTATTTACCGTTATTCATCAACGTAGCGGAGAATCAGAGCTATGGGAGACGGCCTACGTGTCGGGCTCAGGCTTATGACATCACCCAGCACACCAAAATGGCCCAACGAAATATACCGTGCATCCCTTCCCCTCGACGACCGCAATTGCCCTGGAAGTAAAATAAATTTCCATGAGGAAACCCCCCTGTTCTCGTCCTGCCTCTCACAGCCGCACAGAACACCCTTAGGATGTGAATCCGATAGCTTAGGCGCCGAACAGCTCACAGCTCTGTATTCACACTGCAAAAACTGACCAATTGTATGATATTCTTGTGTTAAAATGATTTCTTTTATTTTGGCAAACTGAAAACTGTGTATGCCGCAGAGTTATCCAGCATCCCTTCAACAGTTTTGTCTGTAACTGAAGAGTGCGTATGCTTAGGCCTTTTAAAATTAAAGTCTTAGAACGGACAGGAATGGCAAAGTTTCATGTTAACTGTTTTCTTGGTGGTCCGTTACTTGCTTTTCGACAATCGCGTCATCTGCCTTTGCAAATTATTATTAACGTTTATTTTTGAGGTGAAAGCAGGCTTCTTGTGGCACGGAGAGCCAAACCGAAAAAGTTGTGCGGTCATTCTCTGGTCATATATATATTTTTTTAGGCACCTTTTTTTCGTTTTTAAACGCGAGGATGCCGTTTCCTGTGTGCACCAGTGCAGTGCCTGGCACTGAAAGGGTTAATCATTTCCCTCTCCTGGTTTTAGTCACACGGCCGGCCTGGTTCAGGTTTCTGTCCCGGTACGTGATGCTGAATCGGTATTTTTTGGTGTGTTGTCTGGGGAGAAGTGGAACAGGTGACTCACCATTTGGCAGCCCAGTCATCGAGCGCGGCGCGAAAGAAGTCCGTTCTGTTTGTTTAGCCGCCGTCTTTCTTCTGTGTCTTTACAATTGTATTTGCATATACGTTTACATAGAAAGGTGTTCCCGAGAAATAAATAAAATTATAAGAGCAACTTAAAAAAGAATTAAAAAAATATA
The DNA here is from genome assembly GCF_018555375.3 of Anguilla rostrata. Taxonomy (NCBI): domain Eukaryota; kingdom Metazoa; phylum Chordata; class Actinopteri; order Anguilliformes; family Anguillidae; genus Anguilla; species Anguilla rostrata. The sequence continues at coordinate 54,237,251 of NC_057938.1, read as the reverse complement.
TATATTTTTTTATTTCTCTGTAAACCTTGTTTTGTCAGCTGAAATACTCCATTTGCCTGTCTCGTTTGAGTTGAGTTCATCTAAAGGTTTCAGCCAGAGATCATCAACATTCTGTTGCATTGCAAACATAACTTTCAGCATAAATCAAGTAAGCCTTTTATTTCTCACATCCAAAGGTGAGGTTATTAATATAGTCACCGTTTTGATTGCAGCACATATTGGTGTCATAGTTTAATTTTGTCAGTAACAATTCTGTCACCTGTTTAAAAGCTTTTTGCAGGCATTCCTAGTGCAGCACATCAGCGATTAAGCAAGAAGCGAAGCTTAGTGGTAGTTTGTTTTATGTATTGACATGACGACATGCAGTACAGTATATCACGTTAGTATATATCACAGTATGTGCAGTACTGTGCAAAAGTCTTAGGCACCCTCGATTTTTAAATATATAGTATATATTTGGTCTTAGATGTTTATTTTTTGTTTTCTGCATTAGTGTGTCAGTAGAAAAGAGCAAATTTGAGATTTCCAAACATGAATTTTCCAAAAAATGAAATTTTACAGATACATTTTTGTATTTTGTTAAATAAAGTAATATTTTAAGTAATAGACTACTTTTCAGATAAAAACTTGATCAAGGGTCTCTGGGATTACCTGGAGAGCCAGAAGCAAGCGAAACAGCCAAAATCTGCAGAAGAACTGTGGCAAGTTCTCCAAATTCCTTGGAACAACCTACCAGCCGATTTTCTTATAAAACTGCCGAACGGTGTACCTAAGAGAAAATGATGTAGTTTTAAAGGCGAAGGGTGGTCACACCAAACATTGGTTTTATTTAGTTTTTAACTATTTACTGCTCTTTATATTATTTTTTCGATATTTATAACCTTTTAGTTCATTATTTTTGAAAGCATCTTTGCTGTACAGCATTTTTTTACAGGTGCCTGAGACTTTTGCACAGTACTGTATGTGTATCATGTCATAGAAAATTATTCAAATACATTTTTTCAGGCTTTATGTTCAGGGTGCGAGCATATTTTGTAAATTTGCACCAAAATATGGCCTAGTTTAGTGAAAGAAATTATAGTCCCTTTAGGTGCTGGTTTAGGGGTTTTTTGTTGGATTTTTCTTTTACTCTCTTTTTACAACCACCCACCAGATGTGATTTTATTCAATTCGTGCTCAGGGAGAACGGATGTCTGTTCCTTGTTCATTTTTTACTGAAAGAATCACTAATTTCCATCGCGTTCTGTCAACATATCCCATGGTCCTCTTCTTCAGTTGTGGAGTGACAGTGCGAAAACAGGCAACCCGTGTTGATTTTGGTGAAAACTGTAACAGTATGCTACAGCAGGTGTTCAAGTTGAGATTTCCTTTTTTTTCATTATTCTTCTTCTTCTTTACTAATCTGAGGGGCCAGTCCAGGTGGTTTCCTGACAATGACACTGTCGAATTGCCCAGAAATAGAAAGCGCAGTTTTTGAATGAGTAAGTAACTGTTCTCGCAAAGGAAGGGTTAATTTATTTTGCAGTATCGAGAGCTCTTGCTGGGCCGTTTGAAATGCAAGCCTGCTGAGTGAGATTCATTTAGGTATATCTCAAATATTTGCTCTCTCTGTCTCATCGGATTCTGAGTGAAACTGAGCTCGGTGTATTTTAAACTGAAATTCTGTGTCTTGTCCTTCGCATGCAAAATTATATCTGAGTGCAGAGCAAAATGTGGAATCGCAAAATAAGAATGAATACAAAAAAAGGATTGTAATAATGGTGAAATATTATTAATACGTGCTTTGTTTGTGCAGTGGAATTCATTAACAAGTGTGACACATTTTACGGACCTGTTTGAAATATCAGTTTTATGAATAACTTTTTAGTCATGATTCTGAATCAGTTGCTTAGCAATCATGATTACTACGGCTAACATTTTAACACATATATTTTACAATTACATTTTTCTTTTAGAAATTTGTGCTTACACCAATAAATTAATAACAATAATTTTAAGTTCCAATTAATTGTATGGCAGGCTGCATTGCAAAGACTGACATACATCTTTGACTTTTAATATTCTGTGATAAAACAAAAATGCTTCCACACAATAATTAGCTTTTTATAAGTAGTTTTTACCTCAAATTATCCAGTAAAATCAACTGGTGTATGTCAGAAATTCTGGCTAAATGCCTTTCCTTACTATCCAGGGTACTGCTGCAGTTCCCTACCTCAGATTTGAACCTGCAAACCCAATTCAGCTCCACAAATAGCACTATATAGTCCTCCAGATGTTTTATTGTATTTGTTATTATTTCCAGTTGAAAGTGCTTTGTTGTATTTGTAGTTTGAGAGACTGCAGACCAGCACACCTGTCCTCTAAATGCATGCAGGTTCTTCTCTAACTCGCCTGTCCTCTAAACGCATACAGGTTCTTCTCTAACTCACCTGCCCTCTAAATGCATGCAGGTTCTTCTCTAACTCGCCTGTCCTCTAAACGCATACAGGTGCTTCTCTAACTCACCTGTCCTCTAAACGCATGCAGGTGCTTCTCTAACTCACCTGTCCTCTAAACGCATACAGGTGCTTCTCTAACTCACCTGTCCTCTAAACGCATACAGGTGCTTCTCTAACTCACCTGTCCTCTAAACGCACGCAGGTGCTTCTCTAAATCACCTGTCCTCTAAACGCATGCAGGTGCTTCTCTAACTCACCTGTCCTCTAAACGCATGCAGGTGTTTCTCTAACTCACCTGTCCTCTAAACGCATGCAGGTTCTTCTCTAACTCACCTGTCCTCTAAACGCATGCAGGTGCTTCTCTAACTCACCTGTCCTCTAAACGCATGCAGGTGCTTCTCTAACTCACCTGTCCTCTAAACGCATACAGGTGCTTCTCTAACTCACCTGTCCTCTAAACGCATGCAGGTGCTTCTCTAACTCACCTGTCCTCTAAACGCATACAGGTGCTTCTCTAACTCACCTGTCCTCTAAACGCATACAGGTGCTTCTCTAACTCACCTGTCCTCTAAACGCGTGCAGGTGCTTCTCTAACTCACCTGTCCTCTAAACGCATGCAGGTGCTTCTCTAACTCACCTGTCCTCTAAACGCATGCAGGTTCTTCTCTAACTCACCTGTCCTCTAAACGCATGCAGGTGCTTCTCTAACTCACCTGTCCTCTAAACGCATGCAGGTGCTTCTCTAACTCACCTGTCCTCTAAACGCACGCAGGTGCTTCTCTAACTCACCTGTCCTCATTTTTCAACGATGAGCTTGTACTTGTTTGAGATGCGTAGGGTTCTCATATCTCAGTACACAAGTTCGCACCCTTGTTGAAAAATGTATTTTTTCTGCCTGTTGGTAAAACATTTTTTTTTCATCTTGATTGATTTTATTGTCACTGTGCTGTACGCAAGAGGGTGGCCAGGTCGTTAAAGTTGAGTGGTATGGGGTGTGCACAAGATAGTTGCCAGGTAGTTAAATTTCATAAATGGTGTCTGCCATGGATCTCTTTGTCGCTATGGTTTCTGAGACACTGAAGACACATTCCTAGACTCTAATGAATATTTGTCTTTTTTTAATTAAAATTTTTTCTTAAGTTCATTTTAGCTGTTACTGTACTCGGCAAACTGTTTTTCTTTAATAAAAAAAAGATGTAAATATCGACTTACTTATTTGTGAATCTGTATGATATAATTAATATTTTTTTTTTATTGATATATGGTAGTGAAACTATGTCAGTGGCCCAGAATTTTAGTTAAATGTTCAGCAGAGAAGAACCAATTATTTATGCATCGACTAAGCAAGCCTTACGGTGCTTGATTCTTGATCCTTCATAAAAAAAAAATATGGCTCTCAATAGTATATTTCACCACCGTCAACAAACGCCTGTGCTGTGCTGAAGGAGCTCTGAGTTGTGGAGCGGGAGAGTCTGAGGGATCTGGGCCCGGCCTGTTTTTGGCGTGGTTTGCTTGCCGTGTTTGTTCTTGGCAAACTTTCCTTGTCAATGGATCAGTGAGTCACGTAACTCTGAGAGGCTCCTAGCCTCGCGGGCATGCTTCAGACGAGCTCGGCGTCTGCGCTCCTGTCTGCGCGCGCTAGCTACATCTCCACGTTTAAATTTAAAATAAAATATAAAATAAAATAAATAAATAAAATTTAAACAAATCATTTTTGAAATTACTATTCTGTAAAGTTTTTGGCTGGACCGCAACAGTGGGGCCAGCCCTACAAACGCGAATGTCTGAGTGACTGAGTGACCTGAGTGAGTGATGAAGTTACACCATTGGTCGGCCGGATCACTTGTGTCAGGTCCAGCCATGTACTACGTTTTAACCTGGTCTTGTTTTTTTTTGTTTTATTGTAAAAGTGTTTAAGTACTAAGAGAGCTGTGGTTGGCTGTACCCACCTCGCTATCACCAGAAAGCCATTATTATTTTTTAAATTCACTTTTGCGGGTGAATTCATAACTTGTTTTTTTTAATGCTAATTGGTTGGCACTGAGTGAGCGTCCTTCACGACGCTCTTTTTGAGTAATTTCTCAATTTAAGAGTCTCGGGTGCGTTTTGGTATCTTATCTCCCCCTCTCCTGCTCTGTTTTATGAACCCTCATAACCGCGTGAGGAGCGGCGAGGCGGGGCGGCGCACCTGTCCCGCGAGTGAGTCTTATCGCCGTCGCGCGGGGGCCCGGGTGCCCCTGCCCCGCGCCCCGTCCCGTCCCCGCGCCCCGTCCCTTCGCTCTCCTGTTCCTTCTCGTCAGTCACACCTTGGCGGGGCGCGCTCTCTCTCTTTGTTGAAGCGTACTCACCGGTCTTGTTAGACGTCTCGCTCGGGCAGTGTTCGGGAAGGGAGTCACAGTGCCGTCCCCGCCTGACGGGAAACCCGAAAGCAAAAGCTTCGCCCGGTTTTAAGAAGTCGGAGGCAGTTTTTTCCCCCGAATCGAATGTACAGTAGGTCTCGATAAAAACGGAGATTGGCATCGTTTTAAACACGATTGTCCTGATCGGAACATTGGTGTTTTGTTTTATCATAAGGCCGAGGGAGGGGGTAATGCGTCAGTATTGCGGAGAGATAACAGACTAATGTGATAACATGCTGTCTGTGTGAAAGTTGAAAGGGTCAGGATTCCTCACAAAACCATCAAATCCCTTTTGAGCCGGGCCTCAGATTGATAAGGCTGGCTACCTGCGGTCAGCCACTTCAGGAAATGGGGTCAGATGTGGGGGCAGCGAGTGCCCCTCTGGTGTTACGAAGTCCTCCGTTGGCCAGTTTCCTGCCGGCCCCGAAAAAAAGTGAAGTTGAGGCGAGTTAATGTACCGTGTCATTTCTGGGAAATGAGTAACCTTACTGTGTGTGTGTGTGTGTGTGTGCGTGTGAGTGTGTGTGAGTGTGTGTGTGTGTGTGTGTGTGTGTGTGTGTGTGTGTGTGTGTGTGTGTGTGTGTGAGTGTGCGTGAGTGTGTGTGTGTGTGTGTGTGTGTGTGTGTGTGTGTGTGTGCGTGAGTGTGTGTGTGTGTGTGTGTGTGTGTGTGTGTGTGTGTGTGTGTGTGTGTGTGTGAGTGTGTGTGAGTGTGAGTGTGTGTGTGTGTGTGTGTGAGTGTGTGTGTGAGGTGGTGTGTGTGTGTGTGTGTGTGCGTGTGTGTGTGCGTGTGTGTGTGTGTGTGTGTGTGAGTGTGCGTGAGTGTGTGTGTGTGTGTGTGTGTGTGTGTGTGTGTGTGTGTGTGTGTGAGTGTGTGTGTGTGTGTGAGTGTGTGTGTGTGTGTGTGTGTGTGTGTGTGTGTGAGTGTGTGTGAGTGTGTGTGTGTGAGTGTGTGTGTGTGTGTGTGTGGAGTGTTGATGTGGGGGTGAGTGTGTGGTGTGTGTGTTGTGTGGGTGTGTGCGCTGAGAGTGAGTGTGAGGGGTTATGTGTGTCATTGTGTGTGTGTGATGTAACTGTGCTGTGTGTGTGTGTGTGTGTGTGTGTGTGTGTGTGTGTGTGTGTGTGTGTGTGTGTGTGGTGAGTGTGTGTGTGTGTGTGTGTGTGTGTGTGTGTGTGTGTGTGTGGTGTGTGTGTGTGTGTGTGTGTGTGTGTGTGTGTGTGTGTGTGTGTGTGTGTGTGTGTGTGAGTGTGTGGTGTGTGGTGTGTGTGTGTGTGTGTGTAGTGTGTGTGTGAGTGTGTGTGTGTGTGTGTGTGTGTGTGTGTGTGTGTAGTGTGTGGTGTGTGTTGTGTGTGTGTGTGTGTGTGTGTTGTGTGTGTGTGATGGGGTGTGTGTGTGTGTGTGTGTGTGTGTGTGTGTGTGTGTGTGTGTTGTGGTGGTGTGCGTGTGTGTGGTGTGTGTGTCGTGTGTGTGTGTGAGTGTGGTGGAGTGTGCGTGAGTGTGTGTGGGGTGTGTGTGTGTGTGTGTGTGTGTGTGTGTGTGAGTGTGTGTGTGTGTGTGTGGTGGTGTGATGTATGTGTCTGTGTGTGAGTGTGTGGGTGTGTGTGTGTATGTATGTGTCTTTGTGTGAGTGTGTGTGTGTGTATGTATGTGTCTTTGTGTGAGTGTTAGAGTGTGCGCATGTGCGTGTGTGTGTGTGTGTGTGTGTTTGCGTGCCTGCGTGCATGTGCGCGCGCGCGCGTGTGTGTGTGTGTGTGTCTATCTATATCAGGGAAGCCAGGACTAACTCCCTGGTGACAGAAGGACAAATTTTTTCCTCAGACAGTAAAACAAAAACACAATCTTCTCCGAGACCGTATCTCCTGCACTTAAGCACAGACCCACGGACACTTCCTGCCTTTCACACTTCATGACCCCGCGCTGTCCCGCTGATAGCACTGTCGTTGCCTTGTGGCTTGTCTCCACCATCTGTCTCCATGGAGACGATTGGCGGAGAGTCACCTATAGTTTACGACTGGCTGTTTTTCTCTGGACACCCATAGAAACATTTTCACTCTCTTTTTTTTCTGTGAGCTGGTACTTTTCCCAGGTCTATCCTCCACTTTTTTTTTTTTTTTTTTTTTAATCGAAGCACAAGAATGTAGGAAAGTGGGGGGGTGGGGGGGCTGTTGGATGATTTGACTGGAGGACGACCTGGAGCCAGAAAAACCCCCGTGACTGCGGGTTATTGGTGATAGAGTGGGAACGGGGGAGCTGCTTTTTTGCCTTGCAAATGTTCATGCAAATAAGCGGCATTGTGTGATAAGCGGGGTCACGTCTGGAGTGGGAACGGGGAAGGACAAGACCCCCCCCCCAACCCTCACCCCCCCCGCCTGTCTGAGCCTGCCCCACCATCCCCGCTCTCTCCCTCCACTCCCTTCAAGGAGGGCCTTTTGCTATGGAAATCTGGTATCTAAGAAATATGTTCCATTTACATAATTTGCATAAGATTGAGGCGGATAAGAAAAACAATGCAAAGTAGAAGTTGGCGAGGATTACTACTACTTCTTCTTCTTCGGTTTGTTCCTTTTTTTTTTCCGCCCCCTTCCCCCCCCACCAGCTCTATGACTGCAACCTAGCTCCCGAGGCTGTTTTTATTGCATCAATCCAAAGCTGGAGTAAATAGATAGAAACGCCCCCCTGTTCGTTTCCCCTTTTTTTTTTACTTTACGCTCTCTTTTTTTTCACGGGCCTTGTGAAACCAGCCAGCTTCTTTCACCTTCCCGACACCATCTCTCTTTGACAGTGCAGTTTTTTTTCTTTTTTTTCTTTTTTTTTTTAAGTTTTTGTTTTTTTGTGTATAATCCAACTGCTTCATTCATTCAGCCAGCCCCGGGAGAATGAAACAGTGAAATGTTTTGAGGAAGTTGTAAAAAAGCAGGAGGCCAGGCCAGGGAAATGTGCAATAGAGGATTGCTTTGACCATTGTTTATTTTAAGGACGGGCGATTCCTCATTTTTTGCACGGGCCCTCTCGCGCCCGTCCGTTCCTTTTGCGCGCGCGGTAGCTGAGCGCTCGAGGACCGCTCACGGCGGATGGATACAGGATTGAACGGGCCGAGTGGGTGTGATGCGGCTCAGACGAGTCGTGATATTTTTTTTTTTCTCTCCTCTCAGTGGAAAGTTTCAGTCTCACCTGTAGAAACAAATGTTCAGAGGTGTAAAAAACGATTTGCACATCAAAACATAACACTGCTCGCTGCTGCTGAACAGCTGCCTGATTTCAAAGTATTTAAAAAAAATGGTTGCCCAGGAGATGCTTGTTAAAAGCTGTTTGTAATTGATACACATTAGTTGCATTAATATCCAGGCTTTATAAAAGTGATCATTTTGATCAGTGGTGACTTATATGCTTATATTTCGTTCTGCTGTAGCCCCAGTGGAGGGTGAACCTGTCTGCTCATTAGCTGATGACCACCATGGGTCTCCATATCAGCTACAAGGTGCTAGCGCCACTCTGCGCTACAAGCTCCCTGTCCTCTGGACTGTGTGGATCTCTCTCTGCTGATTCGGTAAGACTGTTATCATTCTGAATCTGAATTTTTTTTAAAAGATGAGTCATATTATTCTTCTCTCCTCTCACCTCTCTTCTTATTCTTCTCTCCTTTTCGAAGTTTGTTCTACTGAGTTCAAATGCTAAATGAGCTGTGCGATATCATGTAGAATAGTACTGTTGAGGACAGTGCAGTATAGTGTAGTGTAGAATAGTATGGTAAAGTACAAGGGTTGTCATTCTCCAGGCCTGGGATTGGCTGAAGTGCATGCTGGTTTTTTTTTTTTTGTGTGTTTCGGTCACCGATTGGCTGAATGTGTCTCACGGCTCAATTCCAAGGCCTTGATTGGCTGCTGATTGAAAGAAAGACGCAGCGGCCAGGTGACACTGCGACCCCCCAGGAGGGTAACCGGAATAGCTCTTTTTACTTCAGTCCATGTTCCAGATTTGTGAGGGCTGTTCCGGGTTTTACTGAGCGCAGTTACGCAGCTGGCTAGGTAATACTACTTCCTGTAATGTAATATAATGTAATGTAATACTACTTCCTGATACAAGGCCCTGGACTGGAGTTGCTGACGCTGTGTCTAGGCAGGAGTTTGACATTCCTGTTGCAATACTATGTCATTTCACTGCGTTCAGCATCTTCAGCAAGCGAGTTTTGTGAAAATCGGTGTATAAATAAAATGTACTGAATGATGATGATGATGATGGTCAGGGCCAGCTGAATTTTTTTTTGACGCAACTTACAAAGCAAGTCTGCGGAGGTGTCACCCTCTCCCCCCCCCCCCACACAGTTATTAGCACAATATTGATCATTGAGAATGATGAACATAAATTATAAATACAGTTCATTAATGTAAAAATTTTTAATTAGTGTAGAATTACCTGTGTTACCTGTGAGAATTACCTGTGTGAATAATGTCATAGCTGTGACAGTTGCTTGTGAGAATTAGCTTCTGTTACCTCTGATAATGAAATGTGTCACCTGTGAGGGTTACCTGTGTTGCCTGTGAGAGTGACCTATGACATCAAAGTGACCGCTCTTTCTTCCCCCTCACCGCCCCAGTTACGCAAGCTTGTGGCTGTTCACGTACGGAGGCGCCAGACGGGCCAGCGCGCCGTAGCATCTGAAGCACGGTGAGAATAATGACATAATGGAGGCCAGGCCTAGCCAGCGAGTTTGTTTACGTGAGTCACCTTTGCACAAACACACATGCTGCGTGTGAGAATGGTGGTGGTGATCGGCCAATAGGACGGGGGGGGTTAGCAGTAGCCATTGTAAATACTGAGCAACAAGTTCCCACACGTTCAGAGAGAGAGAGATTAACCCGAAGACCAGCGTAGAAACAGCAGCGGTGGAAGTTGACAGCAGTAAACAGCAGTTCCATTAGCACGGCATTAAGAATGAGCTGGTTCAGTCACACTGCGCTATAGTGCTATGCATTGTATGAATGTGATGATATTCTGTTTGTATTTTTAGGAATTACACTGAACGACAGCCATGATTTCGTAAAAAACAGAAACTGTCATGTTCTGTTCTGGAATGTCTACAATTCTGTGACACGTCTTGGGATTTCTTCTGCTGCGCAGATCGCTCAGTCCAGCGTTCATCCATTTCTCTGTGATCTGGGCAATCAGTTGGCACAGTGGCCTTGACAACGCGGAGCCAAGAACCTGCTCAAAATATTCTTGACCAATAAGAGAAGGTGACTGAGAACCGTCACTGTAAGATCGCTTTGTGCTCTGACAGCCTGTTCAGGGCAAATGTTATTGAAATTGTTTTGGCGCAAACTGCGTAGCCTTTAGCATTGAAAGTTAGCATAGCCTTTAGCATTTTTTTCCC